>NC_132815.1:1434600-1736100 GCF_048594095.1 Paramormyrops kingsleyae | reverse complement strand
AAGCTATCAAATGCTGTTTTAGTGTATTAAAATAGCCACTTCCCGTATTAAGGTCCAAGTTCAAGGGATGGAGTGGGAGGATGGTGGCCGCGGATGTGGGCAGTGACGTCGGCTGCGGGCTATTAAATATGAAATTATCTCGGGGCTCGAAGCAAAAGGAAGGAGCCGCCGCCAGTTTTCGACTCGACGAACTTAGGGAAGATAATGTGCCGTTTTGGCTCCGTGCTCATAATATCCTACATATGAAGTTGTGGAAGCGGAGCGGCTGCCGTTCGGGCGAGGGGCTGTAATCACAAAGTCTGCAGCAACAGGTTGGTGCCATCGTCAAAAAAATCATCCTCTTAGTCCGATCTCGGGCTGCACTTCTCGCATTCGGCTGTAAACTGCAGGTTTCGTTTTAATTCTAGCGAGCCAAAGCCTTTTAAAGCATTTTTAAAAATATAGATATAACGCGTATTTGCGGCGAAGATGAACGTGGTAATATAAGAAATAGGCTGTTGTTGGACTGCAAGAATAATGTAAATGTTTTTGCCGTTTAGTGTCGTCTTGTAGATTTAAAAGTTGCTTTGGTCTATTTTGACTTCAGCTTTCAGGTTTCCTTACTGCCGAAATCCGCCGCTTTTTCCACGGTATTGACGAGCGGCGATATGGATCCGTCCCTGTCCATCTAAAATCCACAAATAAAGACGTTTCGCTTTTGAACAACTTCCAGTGTCTGCTGCTGTGCTCAAATAATTTTCTCAATGTATTATTGCTTATAAATTGAATATCTAGATAAATATGAAGTATATATGATAATCGGTATAAGGTCAATGGGGTGAAATCTACAGTAATGACTTTATAAATATGAAAATATCGAGGAAGATAAAGGTGTCGATGACTGTACGAATAACCGATAGATTTATTGGTCCTGGAGTATCTCCTTAGTGTTTAAGTCGTTCTCTGTGCATGGATGCCGAAGATAATGTTATGCCACTTATAGCCTTTTCTTTATTTAGCTCTTTGGGTTAAACTTTTTACAGATGTTTTATTGTAACTGTCCCGTGTGGAGATTGTGAAGAATACGGATATTTTAATCTGGTAACTAAAATCTTCAACGGTGAGAATAAGCATCTTAATTATAATTTAACGTCTTCGCTACACATCCCATAACAAACTGACACCATGCTCATTTTAAAGGGTGCTGTACCTTTCTCAGTGTGTACCGGTCCCGGGCTGTTTGCTTTATACCCCACGCTGTTTGCTTTATCCCAGATCTTACAAGAACAAATAACTTTCAACGAATCGGTCAGTTAGGCGTACGTTGTACAATTCTGTAAAACAGATGGTTAAATTAGTCGATCATTTGTAGAAAACAAGCTTTAATTGTAAAATTACTTTTTCTTAAGATAGCCTATTGGTTATTTGAGATGGCCGTAACAAATCAAGCACTTTGCGGCAACAGGGCGTGGTGTCCTTAAAACGGCCAGATTTAATCCCCTAACACCCAAATGCTGGTTGCGAGTCAGGGCCCATCTTGGGGAGGGTCAGGGAGGCCCCCAACTTAAATAAATATCTGAAGCAGATATTTACATTAATTTGGGCAAACGAGCTTCCGTTAATAACGGTGCTGTTAATGTAAGATATTATGAACAAAGTTACCTTTGTAATGCTGAGTGTAATATTTAAGATCTTTCCTGAAATATGATTTTCAAGTGAACATCTGCTATCCCCAGCTCTATGATATTGGGTTAAATTGCTTAGAAACTTTTGAAAAATTACACAAGTCATTTTGCACTTAATGTTTTTAAGTGGCATCCTCCATGTACGTTAGCATCAGAGGCAGATCTCGGTGAAGGGGCAGGGGCAGGAGAGCGGCAGCCTCCCGGTGCGGGGCGACACTGGGCAGCCCCCCGGTGCCGGGCGACACTGGGCAGCCCCCTGGTGCGGGGCAGCGGGCGTCGGGGATGAAGTCGCCACTGCTTAGCACTAATGCTCTGATGCATTAACCAGAACATTGTCTTTGGCCTCTGTTCAGCTGCTCTTATTTAAAATGATTTTTTCTTGTTCAATAACTTGTCCTCTTTCATAGTTCCCTCTGGTCCTTATACATTATATTTAATTAAAGGGCTGTGGGTGACAGAATAGGTTTGCTTCTTTTTTGGGAGATACTGCTTAATCTATATTTGGGTCAGTGAATTTGGTCATCAGTTTAGTGTACTTGTAGAAAATCTAACACTGCCCTCTGCTGTGGGGGAGGGGAAGTGCATTGCAATTCTGCATTCAACAATGGAAAGAAATTAAGGAAATGAAATTCCAAAACAATTAAAATAGCAGTATGATTAAAAGTTTCCCTTGTAAGCATTGACACTGTGCGTGTGGGTGTGAAGCTATAATACAGACAAACTTTGTAGTCTATATTTGCCTCTTGATATAGCGTTAATACTTTGATTATCAATATGCGTTTTGTTGTTGAATTACACTGACTCAAAGTTCAGGATTATTTCATTTTTTGACAATTATGAGATGTTTATGTGTAGGGGTATTGGTGTTTTTGAAATGTTACTGTGTCAGAGAGTGTGGATGGAGTCCAGACCCTAAAAAGGCTTGTGTTGAAGTATTTGTGACTTGCACCAAAATGCTTTGCAAACATAATATTTCTTACAAGACTGTAAACTGGCTTCTCCCTACAGACATTCTATTTTTGAATGTGGGTGGTTTTTATATTGAAATATTAGCCTGGTCTTTCATTTATTTACTTTTGTTTGCCTGGCCTTATTTACTAGGCAAATTTGAATATACCGTTTAGCATTTTAATTGAGCATATAATGCCTTGGTGTATGACTATACTTTGATTTTATAGCTGGGTGCATTTGCTAAACCAGTGAATAAAGTTAGTGTGATTTATTGTTTAACAATATTTAAGCTGGCTGAGTGTCATTACGTTCGGCAGTGTGAAATACTGCATCTAAGGTCGACCAGAGAAAATAATTGTGAAAATAGTGAATGGAATTGTCTAGTATTCTTACTGTTTCCATGTGCCTTTAAAGGGGAACATTCCGGCCTCAGATGTCAGATGCTTTGACACAGTAAGCTGTTCCACTAGGGAAAGTGTTTTCTGATGGAGATGCATTGTGCTCTTATGTGAATACCTGAGCGAGATGCACTGTGCATTTCGGTATTCCAGAAAATAAACACTTCAACATCCATATACAGTCATCAATGGGTCTTGTAGGGTTTCCTTTATTTAGTTGCAGTGTGGCCAGAGGCGTAGCTGGAAATTCTGGGGCCCCTGACAAAATGTCAGCTAGGGCCCTGTGCTTGGGCTGGCATTTTCATTCTATATAGAGAGATTTTACCCATCTGGGGTGACAGAGGGGCCCTTGATTGATTTTGGGGCCCCTTTAAAGTGTTGGGCCCACTAAGTCGGCCAGAGTCGGAATGCGATTTTCCCTGTTAGCTGACGGACTGGTTTGTGTGAGCCAGGTCTGCGCCTCACGCTAAGCTGTAAATCCATCAGTAACAGATTTTATGATATTTCCTTTTTGTACCTGTACTTGTGCATTTATTCAAATGAAGAATCTTAATTTCTAACAGCTTTAGATGTATGAGCAATATAACTGCAACTGAGAGAATGCGTGATCCAGTGCATCTATATTCATACTTGTTCGCTGGCAAATGACCCTTAATTTAATTTCACTGACCATCAGTTCTGTGACTGCAGGGCATCGCTTTGTCCACTTTTTAAGATGTTCTTGAGTAGCACGTGGGGGTGCAGTGGTTAGCATGGTGGTGCATTGTTAAGGCTATTTGGAGTTGGCATACTGTCTGTAAGTTTGCCTGTGTGAGTGAATGGTGTGTGTGTGTGTGTGTGTGTGTGTGCCCTGTGATGGGTTGGCGCACCATCCTGGGTTGTTTCCCGCCTTGTGCCCATAGGCTCTGCCCCCCCGCCCCTGACCCTGAATAGGAGAAGCAGTTACAGAAAATGGCTGGATGGTTGAGTAGGTATTTTGAAAGACCTGTTGTCAGATGTTGCGGTGACGGGCTTTTGTGGCATTTCTACAGTGCTGTCAGACAGTCTTCCGGCTGTTTCCCTGACGAGTGACATGGTGAATGAGCAGCCCCCCCCCCCCCCCCCCTCCTGAGCATGTGCACCTCGGCACTTTACCACCATCTATCTGTCACAGCCCCCCCCCCTCGTCCTCGGAGGGCGACTCGGTGCCTCTGTCCCGGGAGAAATAAATCTTATTATGTTTTCGGTTCCAGGTTTCAGGCTCCTTCAATGACTCATCCATCTTCTAAGAAATACGTTTTTCTTTTTTGTTGAGTCCTAATCTCTGAATAAATCATAATTAATTTTTCATGTCAGGTTCACAGTGGCTCGAGCGTGTCGCTCAGCTTGGAGCTGCACCTCATTTTCAGCTGTAAACCCGTCAGTCAGACCTTTCCTGCTGCTTCCTTTAGACGTGTATGCATCTTTTTTCTGATTTAAATTAGTTGAACGTCCAAGTGTGCAGTTTTCTGGCTTTTAATTCTGTCTGTTCCTCAGATACCTTGGAGTAGTGTTTCCATCGAGGTTATTGTGTCCTCATGATTGTATTTTGATTTCATGGAAAATTAAACAGTGCAAATCAGGGTCATTGTCTTTTTGTCATACACACTAATGTCATTTTTGGTAGAAATATTGGGAAAAGTCACAATTGCCCATATTGCTAGTAAAACGCCTGTCACATTGATATGGTTAAATATAAAATGTGTTGGCAGCAATAATTACTATATATTTGTATATAGTTATATTCTTACTCATTCAGTCACAGAGCCAGTACATTGGATTTTCTGTGCAACTATCATTATAATACTTTTACAGTACCCATCTAGCATTAAAACCATAGCAGTACTGAGTTCTCATAATTATCTAATCTAACATAGATATACTACATTGAATTTTGACTCAACTGAAAATCCCTCATTGCAATTTTAAATGAATTTTTCAAAACCACATGAATATTGTAGTTGAATATTTTTGTGCAGTTTTAAAAAGCCCAACTACACCTCTGGAATAAAACCTCACAGTGGGATGGAATCCTGAGCAATTTAAAAAGCTGAACTGTATACACAAATGCAAAGTGCTTTCAGGTCCAATCAGAAACGCCGGCATATTCATAAAATATTTTAAAGTTACCCGTAGTGCTGTGTGCTTTCACAGCCGTATGTAAGATCACAATTTAGTTTCTGAATCACCATCCATCCATCCATCCATCCATCCATCTGTCGATCCTGGCCTGGCTCACAGGGTTGGCTCAGTCCCTGCTGGGGTACACCCTAGGTAGGATGCCAGTGTGTTGCAGTGAAGTGTGTATTTACTGAATGGTTTTTCACGGCTTTTGTCTGTTTATCCATCTGAGCAGTATTCAGGGGTGAATCTGCAGGGCCCTTACTCAGGTCTGAGGTGCTGAGGTGCAGAGTTTTATGTACACAAACTAGTGGAGACAGGACCAACCAAACAGATGTCTTGGTCCCACCTCTTCTAGTTGATTGGACCCACCTCCTCTGCAATCTGATTGGTTATCTCTCCAAGCTAGTCATTTTTCCTTCTGCCCTCAGAACATTTTTGTGTAAGTAAAGCTCCCATGAGAGGTGTATTTGTTGCATTGCCACTTCTTTATCTACAGCGCCCCCTAGGCTGACCAAGTAGTGTGTGCTTTTCGTAAACAAGTTCATAGCATCCTCTATGGAGCGCTTTCTTCCTGCTCTTACATGTGTTCTGTGTGTTGTATGAAATACTTCCTTAACCTGAAAACTGCAGAATAAGTTAAAATTATCACAAACATTTAAAACTGTAGATTGAAGCACATACTTTTTATTGTGAAAGAAAATTTTCCTCTGAATTTGATTCAGAATCTTTTTAGACATTGTAATCTCTATAAATTTAACATGATCCAAAGTGGTGTGCAAAATTTTGTAAGTTAACTGGCTATTGTTTTTTTTTTCATTCCTATTGTAACGTCCAATAATTTTTGTTGTCGTAGTTCATCTATCAAAAGAGCAGGAAATCAGTTCGAAACCTCTGAGTGGAGATGCTCAGTTTCCGTCATAGAGGCGGCGGTTGCTAAGCAACAGGCCGGGCTGGTGTGTGGGCGGAACCCTAGCTGACGGATGAAGCTCCCTGGTCGGTTTGACAGAGCAGACAGGAAAAAGCCTCGCTGTGGGTGGCAGATACACTCCGGCTGTTTCCTGGGGTTTCCAGGGAACATTTAGCAAAACCAAGAGTGAAAAATTTCCTACAGCTCGACAGATTTTAATGTTCCGAGTCAAACGGATTTCTGGAGGCTTCTACTCGTAGCTCAAAGTGTCACCTGGACACTTTTTATGGTTGAAAGTCTTTTAATGGTGGGGATCCTGCTGCCCCTGAATGTGTATTTTAATGGTGGGGATCCTGCTGCCCCTGAATGTGTATTTTAATGGTGGGGATCCTGCTGCCCCTGAATGTGTATTTTATCGGTGGGGATCCTGCTGCCCCTGAATTTGTTTCTTTCCTCATTAGCCCATGTAACGTTATATAGTTTGGAACTAAGGACTATAAATTATACTCTGAAGGCTGACCGTGGGCGAAAAGTGTCCTGCTTCCTTGGAAGGCAGATGTACATGAAGATAGCTTTGTATGCTAATGAACGGAAAATTGACAGGGTGAAGAACCAACGTTCGAGTTCAAAACTGTAGGGGTTTTTCTTGCCGTGACATTGGATGTGAAATCTGCTGCATAGCCAGTCGAGTTCAATGCAGGAAACAGGACTATGTGTTTAATAAAACTTTATTAAGTAAATGACATAATTGTCAGCTAAAAAAACTCCAATATACAAAAGTTTTATTGCAGGATGGTAGAACATATAGTGCTGCACTCAGTGTCACTAATATAGAATGTAGTGACCTCCCTCTCACCCTGCCCTGACTCCTCTCTCCCTCCCTGCCCTGACTCCTCTCTCCCACCCTGCCCTGACTCCTCTCTCCCACCCTGCCCTGACTCCTCTCTCCCTCCCTGCCCTGACTCCTCTCTCCCACCCTGCCCTGACTCCTCTCTCCCACCCTGCCCTGACTCCTCTCTCCCTCCCTGCCCTGACTCCTCTCTCCCACCCTGCCCTGACTCCTCCCTCTCACCCTGCCCTGACTCCTCCCTCTCACCTTGCCCTGACTCCTCTCTCCCTTCCTCTCCCACCCTGCCCTGACTCCTCTCCCTCCCTGCCCTGACTCCTCTCTCCCTCCCTGCCCTGACTCCTCTCTCCCACCCTGCCCTGACTCCTCTCTCCCACCCTGCCCTGACTCCTCTCTCCCTCCCTGCCCTGACTCCTCTCTCCCACCCTGCCCTGACTCCTCCCTCTCACCCTGCCCTGACTCCTCCCTCTCACCTTGCCCTGACTCCTCTCTCCCTTCCTCTCCCACCCTGCCCTGACTCCTCTCCCTCCCTGCCCTGACTCCTCTCTCCCTCCCTGCCCTGACTCCTCTCTACCCCTCTCTGCAGTGACTCCCCTGGCTCGCCGTGCTCTAACTTGCCTTGCGGATGATGTGCTAGAGGTCACACCACAAATCTGAATGGCTGCATCTCCAGAGAGGAACCTGCCTGTGTTGCCTGCGCAGGACACAGCCCCCCCACGGGTGCCCTCCCCTGTCCGTATTGCCCCCCCGACCGGATGCCCCTGGATTTCATCCCCCTGCATGGATGCTGGCTGGGACTCTGCTGTGCCAGGCCCTGCCCACGTCGGCTTCTCGGCTGCACACCAGCCGCTGTATTGGCTCCCCAGCCACCGTCTGCCCTCGGTGACGCTGAGTGAGCAGTGGCCGTATCCCCCTGCCATGGAGCCCAGACCCAAAACCCACCCCTCCCCAGGAAACAGGTAACCTGCTGAGGTGCCTCCATCTACTGTGGGTCGCTGCTTGACTGGTGACAACTGAAGCTGCTTCTTGCCCCCACCCAGCCCCCGATTCGCCCGTCTGCAGTACAGCTGCTAGTTTACACATTTCAAAAATTCTCGGTAAAAAATATCGTAACATTAAGAAAAAAAATCCAGCTGAAAATAACTTAATATACACAAGCTTATGTTTTAAGTCACTTAAAACAACATTAATTAGCATTTCAATATGGCCACTAGGGGAACTGTGCACTTCCTGTTTGTTTACATGAATAACATAAACATACTCTGTGTGGTTATTGTTATCTTGCATAAGAGTCCAAAGACTGATGTCCTTCATAGGCATTTATTCTAAAAACAAGCTGAAATGCTCAAAAATAGAAAAAGATACTCCAGTAAATGTGGTGACATCGCCAGTTCATTCGTGCATTTCAGCATGTACACTGTGCATATACACCATTCACTGCATGCACACCATCCACAGCATACACTGCATACACACCATTCACAGCATACACTGCATACACACCATTCACAGCATACACTGCATACACACCATTCACAGCATACACTGCATACACACCATTCACAGCATTCACTGCATTCACAGCATTCACTGCATACACACCATTCACAGCATACACTGCATACACACCATTCACAGCATTCACTGCATACACACCATTCACAGCATTAAGTATGAGGCTCTTGGCCTTAAACTGAGCCTGCATACAGGCCAATGCGTTTGGTTTTCGCTGAATGGCAAAGCTTTCCAGCCAACAACCTCACAATACAGCGACTACTGACCCTCCTTTTGACTTTTAAAACTTAATTCCATTCTTTGACTTTTTTAAACTACAATTAAACACAGGTTTTTTATACTTTTATTCGCTGTTTTCAAGACTGGGTAAACTGGGTAAGCCCCTTGTGAAGGAAAAGCTGGTGACGTGTCTCGATCGGTTCAGCGATGGCAACGAGATTTATATAGATCCTTCACAATGGCTGAGCGTTCAAAATAATGTGTTTTACTGGGGACAGAAGTATCCAAAAAGCTTATAGTGCCAAGGGAACCCCGCATTGGCATGTCTGTGAGCGCAGGTTTGTTGATATTGTTTGTTTGAAATTGTTCATCCATGTAAGCATTAAATGGAAAACTTCTAGAAATCGATGTGTGCTTGGTTAGCATCTTGTGATTGTCAGGATTTAAACTAGAATATGTTTGGCCATGTTTGTGCAAGCTGATTGGATATTTTACGTGTTCTATTTCGGGAAGGTCCAATTGCATGCGCTGCTTTCAGACGGGGGGTGCAGGCTAAAGTGCTACAGCTACAGGATTAAGTGGATGTTTCCAGTGGACTGCAGGCTCACGGCAGCCTTTCTCGCCAATCCTGTAAAGATGTCCTCGAATTCTCCCCACTGCTGCCGCAGATATTCGGGGCCTAGATTTCATCCCCTGTATTCTCTGCCTGCGTGTTGAGCTGGTATCGTATTTGCTCAGTTAGGCTGTTATACCTTAACACACCTTCCTTTGCTTCTCCCTGCTCCCCAGCAAGGAGCTACAGAGCGGGAGGGCAAACGGTGGGGGGTTGCTCAGGGCGTCAGGGACGTGCACGGCAGCGGAGAGCGACGTGCACTTGTGCGCCGTGTGCCATGACTTCGCCTCTGGCTATCACTATGGCGTGTGGTCCTGCGAGGGCTGCAAGGCCTTCTTCAAAAGGAGCATCCAAGGTACCGGGCTGGGGGGCTCCACCCGTCCAACACCATAAAGCGGCTTCTTGGCCGGCTGTCGTTACACGGAGATTTTCACTGAGTTTTGGAAATCGGTAGAATCACTGGTTGATGCAGGATGGTATGTTGGGTATGTTGTTTTTGGTCCACTGAAGCGAATCACACCCTGTCATCTCTTCCCACACCCTTTCATCAGTCAGAGACAGAAAGACAAAGATTGCAAGTTGTAATCATTCAGGATTAGAAATGTTCTTGAATCAATATATTAATTCTCTAAAGAGCCATGCTAGGTTTGGTTAGCATGGCTGAATATTCAACTGCAGTTTTGTTTTTTTTTGCACTGTAGTCTCAGAATAAATGTTATGTCTGTGTTAAGAGTGGCAGCTGTTATCCACTATAATACTGCAGTGTTTGTCTCCCACAGGACCAACGGACTACGTCTGTCCAGCGACCAACCAGTGCACCATCGACAAGAATCGGCGCAAGAGCTGCCAGGCATGTCGGCTGCGCAAGTGCTACGAAGCGGGCATGGTGAAGTGCGGTAGGTGCCGGACGCAGGCGGCCGCCCGGGTGCCATCTTCTGAAGGGATGCCGACTGGGCAAACCCACCCCGTCCCCCGCAGGCACGCAGCATGAGGAGCATGAAAACGCTTCACTGGCTTTCACTGGCACTGCTAAGAGTCGCAGAGCCAGTTTAGTGCAGCGCAGCAAATGGGGCAAAGCGTGCTGCAACACTTATTTATTAAATAAATATATGCGGAACGTTTCTAGGTGATGAGAGGTTTTTTGCTTGTGAACCGCCCTTTAATAGCAGTCAGTGTGGCTCTTCAAAAACGCTGGTTTTGTGTTCCCACATTCTCTCTGTTAATATATACATGGTTTGGGTCACTGTCATGTTGAAAAGTCCATCTATGGCTGAGATTCAACCTCCTGGCAGAAAGGCCCAGATATTGAGCTAAAATATCCTGGTGCTTAGTTGAGTTCATGATGCCCTTCAGCTGAACAAGAGCCCCTGGATGAGTAGCTGAAACAGCCCAAAAGTGATCCACCCAAAAGTGATCCACCCAAAAGTGATCCACAAGCAGACATTATCCTGGATGTAAGGAACTTTTCTTTGCATGTAGTTTTGACATCACTGATGATGTGCATTGCAGTTCTGTCTTGGTTTCATCTCAGCACAGCTGTCATGGAGGTGACATTTAAGGGTTGACACACCTTATCGAGGGTTGATAACTTGATGAGTTCCCATTCAGCTGTGCAGTTCCTGGTACCTGGGCCCCTCTTTGCCTTCCTCACTGTCTTCCTCACTATGAGCGAAGGGCAGTATGCACGCAAGAAGCTATTCCTCACTTCTGAATTTTCTCAATTATCGCTATAACTTTTCAGCTTTTTAATGTAGTTGTTATACCTATGACTTGGTCTGTGTAGGTGCAACTCTCACATCTGTCTTTTCATTTAAGAGCTCTCTGCTTTTCGCCATGGTGATGGATGACAAGGGGATTTTATGTTTTTGCAACCTTATACCAGAGGGACAGGAAGCGGAGGAAGGCAGCCGGCCGACTCCTGCAGACTCAGGCCAACTGGACAGAATATATTTTCATAACAGACCATCACATTATTTGCTTTTTTAAATATTTATTTCAGGGGATCATTCAGAAAAGGATGAGGCTAAAGAAGTGGACACATTGCATATCACACACTACTTCCAATTCTAGGATATTATCATTGGCTGTAATGTGGCTGATTCGTTTCATTTATTAATACATGTACAAGTAAAGAATGTAACCGTAACCAAAATTAATAATTGAATATAACCTAGTGAGTTTGTGTAACCTGGTTTAAAAAAACCCCGAATATTTTGATAAGTCTCTCTCTCTTTTACTCCTGACACTGATAGTCGGGGAAGTATCTGCGGCTTTGACCTGCTCAGACCAGCACTGGCGCTCGGCTGTAAGGCAGCCAGGACCTGCTCAGACCAGCACTGGCGCTCGGCTGTAAGGCAGCCAGGACCTGCTCAGACCAGCACTGGTGCTCGGCTGTAAGGCAGCCAGGACCTGCTCAGACCAGCACTGGCGCTCGGCTGTAAGGTAGCCAGGACCTGCTCAGACCAGCACTGGCGCTCGGCTGTAAGGCAGCCAGAGATAGATTTTCCTTCTGTTGAGAGTTTGCCGCCTGAAAGATGTGGCTCCACTGCACCCGAGGCAGGAGACGATTCCCAGGCTTTGTTGGAATCATCTAAAATCATGAGGCACTTTCACTTCAAATAGTGCTGGTCAGATATCCACGAATAAAAGGAAAATCTTTTAACTGTAAAATGAAATGCATGTTATTACTCTGTAAATCAGTCATTATTGGACGACAGTGAGAATCAGCGTCTTACTGTAACTCACCGAGACCATGTGACTGGCGTGGGGGCGTCGGACCTGTCCTTGGTGTCTGGTCCACCTGTATCCCGCTCTAACCCATGAGACACTGACGGCAGGCATTACCCTCGTTCTGCCATTTCAGGAGTGCGGAGAGAGCGCACTGGCTGCCGGGCCGTTCACTGCAAGCATGTGAGCCGCCTGTGCTGCCTGGGGAGCAGCGGCACTGGTAACCCACGGCGATACAAGCCACACCCCCTTCCTGTGGAGGGGCCCCGCCCCCCAGGGCTCAGCCCGGAGCAGCTCATCTGCCGCATTATGGAGGCGGAGCCCCCAGACATCTACCTGATGGGGGAGCTGAAGAAGCCCTTCACTGAAGCCAGCATGATGAGGTCCCTCACCCACCTGGCCGACAAGGAGCTGGTCCACATGATTAGCTGGGCCAAGAAAATCCCAGGTAGGGCCTTTGGTATCTGCAGGAATCATACTTGTGTCTCTATGGGTGTCCCCATGTGGGAGCCCCGCCAGTGACTCTGCATCCACGCCCCCAGGATTCACGGAGCTCAGCCTGTCGGATCAGGTCCACCTGCTGGAGTGCTGCTGGCTGGAGGTGCTCATGCTGGGCCTGATGTGGAGGTCTGTGGACCACCCTGGGAAGTTGATCTTTTCTCCTGACTTCATCCTTAGCAGGTACCAATCTGCCGCTTTGTGGTGTTCTCGTGAGCAGTGGTCCGCCATAACGGAAAAGCGTGTACAGTGTGGCAGACTTTCACATTTCCTACTGGATCACAGGCTCCAAAGCGTGTACAGTGTGGCAGACTTTCACATTCCCTACTGGATCACAGGCTCCAAAGCGTGTGCAGTGAGGCAGACTTTCACATTCCCTACTGGATCACAGGCTCCAGAGTCGCCATGTAAAACATAATTAATATTTTGAAAGCCATATTATTTTATTCCTTCATTCTATTTCTCTGTGCACATAATGCGCAGCATCTTGTCTTCTAAAAAATAGTCATAATAAACAGCTGGTTATTGACAAGGTCATTCGCATTTTTGAGGCATAGATGTGGATAATTATGGTAAATAACAGTGGCCATTTTGGGCAAACCAGGGGCTTCTGAACCGTGTTTCCACACTAGATGTTTTAATTTTCCCTATAGAGACATGAGTAACATGGAACAACCCAGGATGGGGCACCAACCCATCACAGGGCACAAGGCAGGGAACAACCCAGGATGGGGCACCAACCCATCGCAGGGCACAAGGCAGGGAACAACCCGGGATGGGGCGCCAACCCATCACAGGGCACAAGGCAGGGAACAACCCAGGATGGGGCACCAACCCATCACAGGGCACAAGGCAGGGAACAACCCAGGATGGGGTGCCAACCCATCGCAGGGCACACACACACCAGTCACTCACGCACCAGTCACACCTATGGGCAACATGGGAGAACATGCAAACTCCACACACATGGAGCCATGGGGGAAACTAATACCCTGGACCACTGCACCAGCATGCTGACCACTGCACCAGCGTGCGGACCACTGCACCAGCATGCTGACCACTGCACCAGCATGCTGACCACTGCACCAGCGTGCTGTCCCTTAGCAGATCCCTGTTCACGTTCATTTTGATTGCAGTAGAAGATTGGATTATATTTGTCTGAATTTGAATTTTTAACCCTTGTGTACATGGGACATTCAGGAAACACTGTTACCTCGAGTCTTTAGCATGAAAATAAGTAAGTCAACCCACAAGTAACTGTAACTATGCAAACTTTTTATTGCATACCTCTTCCCTGAACAATAAGAACAGTTTTTTTTTTAAAACAAATTTGAAGTTTACATCGTTTTACAATAATTTTATTTTCTTCTCAAGCACGGGTCCTCCGGCCAGCTGGGAGTTCCTCTCTTCACATTCAGCATGATAAAACTTTGTTTCATTTAAGGAATAAATTGCCTGAAAATTAACATCATTAAAATAAAAAACTTATATTTCCATTTAAAATTATTTTTCGATCAAAATAATGTTGTGTAATGTTTCATAAAGGCTCAGGCAAAATATGCCTTCCTGTTTATTTACGAGGGATGGGAGCAAATCATTCATTGGCGAGTCTTAGTCAAGTGTCGAGCCCAAGTCTCTCCATCATTTTTGCTGTCATGACTCGAATCCAAGTCGAGTTGTGAGTCGTGTAACTTGAGTTCCTACCTATGTCAGTTTTTAAGTTTTAGTGATTTAAAACTTGCTGCAACAAAAACCCACCACCGTACATTATAGGAAATGTTCTTTACAGGCAGAGAGAGGTTGAAAAGTCTCCAATCAGTTTTCCTCATACAGTTTTTATATCTGTGTATGTGCAGGGAGTGATGCATCCTTCCAACAAAATATCTCAGGAGACCAATTAAAAATGCAGAGAGCAGAGAATTTAATATACACAGAAATGATAAAATTAATTTTATGGTATCCAGAGGGGGGACTATAACCTCGAGTCTTCTCAAGCCGTCGGGTCCAAGTCTTTTCCTCATTGTTGCCGAGTCGAGTCACAAGTCATCAAATTTGTGACGAGTCCGAGTCGAGTCGCAAGTCACAGAGGTGGGTACTCATGTATAGCAAAGCTCTCAAAATACGCCATATCCTCTGTAAAGGTCGATTGATCAAACTCCATTATCATTCTGCACCCACAATATAAGTTACATTGGTCAAACATCATAAATCTGCCACGAGATAATGTTCCATTCACACCTCGCCAATTAGGGGCAAAGAACGGGAGTGTGGTAAATATCAGCAGGCTTCTAATGTTTTACTTTTATTTCAATGATATTAAGGTCATTTATCGGCGGGAGATGAAATCATTTGTCCAAGGGTTGTTTACAAATGTAGCATCTGAAAAGTACAGATACAAATAGATGCTTTGGTGTGTCTAGCAACCTTTAACTGTTCTGGCAAATAAATGACCATAAAACAATAAGCTATTTTGCCATAAATTTGGTAGTAAATTGTTGTGGATGAAAAGTACGTGACATACCCTGGGAACGCGTTCACGTTGAATTATATAACCGCAGGTGAGCTGTAAACATCACTAGTGACCCGAGGTATGTACACAAGGGATAACTCTCTCTCAGCCTAGGAATCTTTTAAACCATCAGCGATAGCTGGGACTTCCCTGAGGCAGGATACACCACTCAGGTGCAAACTAACACCAGCCCTCGGACACCTTCAACAAGGCGGGCAGGGAGACGTTACGTGTCTTGCTCAGAATTTCCGACTGAGGTCGGAAGAAAAGGAAACGACGTCTAAATTAGAAACCCCACTTCCTGCTTTCGGGAAGACGAGAAAACCATGTGGGGTAGCGCTTATTATCTAGGCCTCGTGTCTAAATGTCTCTCTTGCTGATCGCAGTTTTGTCAGCAAAGTGATGGATCACAGTGGTGCTATATTTAGTGAACAGACAATAAATTTTGTTTTTTCCTTCAAAGCCAAACCATTTTGCCTTCTACGTGCTGTGACCCCAGAGATAGGGCCAGTTCTGTTTTCTCACACTGCCAGCATCAACGTACGATAAATTTCTGTGTCCTCCCTAAATTCCACTCCCTGAAAAACGTCTAAATGCCAAAGTGCTCTGGATCCTGCTTCTCTTCAGGCTGTTTACTTCAGCCTCAGGTGCTAGAAAGCTAATTCTTGGTAGATGTAAAAAATTCATGTAAAAAGTGGCAGGAATGTTAACTAATGTGTCTTTCCGGGCTCATTCAGAATCACGTCTGCAATATTCCCAGTGAGGGTGGCCCCCGGGGGGGCCCTGAGGGTGCGGCTGGGTTATACTAATAATAATATAATAATAATAATATAATAATTTATTATCATTAATAATGTATTATTGTTGTTTGTAGGGGGCGACATGGGGGGGGGGGGGCACTGCCCCCCCAGCAAGTCGCATATTCATGTGCTCCAGCTGCATTACATGATTGCATTACGTAATCCTCTCTGATATTTTACATTAGGTACTATTCATTTAAATCCATAATGTATATTTTTCACAACAGTTCATGTGAAAGGAAATACCAAATTCATAAAATTAGCTGTAGTATCAGAATCCAGGGTATATCAGTTTACGATGCCTTAAAGCTCATATTGATGTATTTCTCAGCTGCTCTATTCACTGCAGCAGCATAACCGAATCCCTGACATTCACTTTGGGTTTTGGTGCCACCCCAGACCTTTCGGTGACTCCATCTCGGCCGGCTGAGATTGTGGGCCGCATCTGGTTTTCATTACAGCAGCAATTTCATGTTTTTTTTCTGTAGTTTAACACAAAGTGGGGACCTCTTGACACTAGGTTTTTAATTCAAAGTCTTTCACGCTGGCAAGGAAAATCCAGTCATTTTGTGGGCTAATTGAAAGCCGTTATTCTGAGGTAGAGGCAATTTTCCACTTTGCAGGCAATTTGTGTGCTTTTCTCTGCAGTGAGCGGCCTCATCATCCCGAGGTCAGGGGGCAGTAATTACCCTCTGAATATGCAGCCTTCCTTTCATTTCCTTATTCAGTGTTGAGAGCAGCACAGCCTGTCTGTTCGCTTGCAGCTGTAATGCGCTTCCAGGTAGCTAGTTAGCCGTCTGTTTCGCTGTCACATTCACTCCTCTGTATCCAGCATGAAGTGCAGAAAAATAATGACCTTCTGTGGAAGGCAGGTGCCAGCAGCAGGCGATCACACCGTTTCACTTCAGTAGAATATGGGAATAAATGGTAGGTTTATATAAGATTATAGCAGCAGCTATAAGGTGAGGAGTGAGGGTGAGATATCGTGACCTCGAGTGACGATATCGTGACGCTCTGCAGGGACGAGGGCAGCTGCATCGAGGGCATCGTGGAGATCTTCGACATGCTGCTGGCTGCCACTGCCCGCTTCCGGGAGCTGAAGCTGCAGAGGGAGGAGTACGTCTGCCTGAAAGCCCTCATTCTCCTCAACTCCAGTAAGGCTCCTGCTCTGGGGACCTGCTCACTGGCGCACATGAAGCCCGACATCTCTCATGTCAGAATGTAGCGATATTCCATCGGCCTTGATCACCACCACTGGGCCTGGACTGCCCTGGAGGCACTGGGATGAATGTCCTGAGGAGCTGGGAAGTGTGATGTCCTGAGGAGCTGGGAAGTGTGTATTTCAGAGGGGTTTGAAAAATCCACTGCCTCTGGCCGATAGATGTTTCATTCTCAGCCGTCTGTCAGCACTGTGGCTGGGAGCAGACCGATGAAGAGCCAGCTGGGACACAAAACACGATCCGTGTCTGTGCTCAGTGCGGAGACAGTGCTCAGTGTTCGCAAAATGTATATGCAGTGCCTCATTTATACGGAGGGAACCACTGGTCTGATATTTATATTCAAATGCATGTCATTGAAGATGTCTGAGATAGAGCTCAAAATGAAACTGAGTTGCCTTCACATGGTACAGTACAGTGAGTTTATGTAAGGAAATCACACCGTACAGGTGCTGTATCTGTTTCATATCTGCCTATTGTAGCTGTCAACACATATACATTACTCAGGGTGTACGTATTACAGGTTTGATATGGACAATGGGCGTTACTCAATAGGTCGTAAGTTGACGGATGCCTTTATAAACAAAAGTACTCGTGTTGTAATTTCATTATCAGTATTTTATTAAGCAAGTGATTTGCATGTTTAACTACAGGTATGTAGCAGCTCATATGGTAATTATGGCCGTAGTAGAAAGAAAGCGCAGCCTTCCAGGAAGCAGCCATCTTCCCTTCGTCTTCATTTCCAAGTCACTGAGTTCGAGAGCATTAGACAGTGGCCGTAACTCAGAGGAACTGCTTGTTCTAATTGCTGTAACCTTCAGGGAAATTTGGGCAATGGAGAGCGATGAGCTGTGAATGTTTGCCAGGAACGCAGTACCACAGATGATGAATAGCAGAATGGAAGACTCACATCCTTATTTTTTATTTTTTTGCTTTTCTTGAAAAATAATGGATTACAGGCCGTAAGACTTTCATAGTTTTCCATTAGCGTTTGGCGATTCTGCTGCATGTGTGTCTTTGTAAGAACATTCTGATTCCTGAGTAAAGCTGGGAATGTTTTAGGGTACGTCTACTGTTAGGTTTGAGTGTGTAGTTTGCATTTCCTTCGCATCTCGGGGGTGCGTATTATATTTGTGAGTGAATGATCCCTAATGAATCTGGGTCACCCCCCCGTCTCCTACATGTTAAAGTCCTGCTCAGTATAGTCCTGACTATTGAAGAGATTTTTTTTAAACGGATATGGGTGCGGGCTTGTATAAGCATGGATTTCGTGTTTCATTTGTGGTATATTTGTGGGGAGTTCTTGTCATAATATAAAAGAAGCATTTACACTGTTATGAGAAGAGATTGCGGCGCATGTGGCTTTATATGGTCAATGCATACTTGCGTAGCCGTTATGTCAGTCCTGTTGTATCACTATGACGGGTATATATATTTACGCCCGTATAAATCTACCTGCACTTTTCTCGGTCTATGTCTTCATGTACCGGTCAGTCCTTGCATAAACATGAGAGTGTGTGCTTGCCTATAAACAGTGTGTGTCGGTAGATGTTCGTGTGCATGTTCGTGTATTTATGTGTGTGTGTCACCTGCAGACATGTGCCTCGCTTCACCAGGTAGCGGGGATGAGCGGCACGGCAGGTCCGAGTTGCAGAAACTTCTAGATGCCGTGACGGAAGCTCTTATCTGGACCATCGGCAAGATGGGCCTGAGCTTCCAGCAGCAGTCTGCCCGGCTGGCACATCTCATCATGCTGCTGTCGCACATCCGCCATCTGAGGTACAGCGCCCCATACTGCCCCCCTGTGGTCCCTGTTCGCTATAGCATGTCTAGCTGCTTGTGCGGCTGAAAAATCTTCAGCTTTAATGACTCATATTTGCATGTAATTATCTAGCTTCTTTATAACTTTATAGTTGTCTGATTTTAGCAGGTGAAATATAATCATAATCGGTATCAAATTAAAGACAAACTTTGGAGCTGACAGTAGACAGACTGGACATCCCTTTACTCGGAGTTCTTCATAGTCGCTTGTCTTGTTCAGGACTTGGGGAGGTCTTGAGGAACAGGAGCACCTAGACTCACATACTTCTTGGCTTTTATCTGCAGTAACAAAGGCATGGATCATCTGTACTGCATGAAGATGAAGAAGATGGTTCCTCTGTACGACCTTCTCCTGGAGATGCTGGACGCCCACATCATGCACAGCACCCGCATCCCCTACCCGAACCCGAACCCGGTACCGCCCCAGCCCCAGGCAGGTTCCCCACTGTAGCCCTGTGAAGGTTTGAATCCCATATCTGGCTGAATGATTCCGTTACTGAACCTTGGGCAAGGACCCTAAACCAAGCTGCACAAGGGAGTCTGTCTCACACTGGGCTCTAATGCTCACCAGTATGTCTCACACTGGGGTCTGATGCTCACCAGTATGTCTCACACTGGGCTCTGATGCTCACCAGTATGTCTCACACTGGGCTCTGATGCTCACCAGTATGTCTCACACTGGGGTCTGATGCTCACCAGTATGTCTCACACTGGGGTCTGATGCTCACCAGTATGTCTCACACTGGGCTCTGATGCTCACCAGTATGTCTCACACTGGGCTCTGATGCTCACCAGTATGTCTCACACTGGGGTCTGATGCTCACCAGTATGTCTCACACTGGGCTCTGATGCTCACCAGTATGTCTCACACTGGGCTCTGATGCTCACCAGTATGTCTCACACTGGGGTCTGATGCTCACCAGTATGTCACTCCACACACCTGACCACAAACAACTACTGTCCTAATTCGTATTTTTAGCTGAATATTGCATTCGCATGGTTAAACTATGCAAACAATAAGTCAGATTTCATTACGTTTTAGTCACAACGACAGAAAAACCCCAAAACATCTATATCAGGAGAACAGATTTATTATTTTTTTGTTCCATTAAAAAATACTCCAGGAAAACGGCGTCCATAGATCAAAATGGCATATGAAGTTTTACAGAATGTCTTGATTAGAATGCTAGCATCTAGGGATGAGAGGTGATGGAGGTGAGAGCAGACGAAAGCGCCTAACTTATGAGAGCATCGTCTAAATCAGTGTTTCCCAATCCGGGTCTCGGGGATCTCCAGGCAGCCCACAGCAGGGAGCTGGGATTGAGCAAAAACGTGGACCGTATGGGGGATCCCAGCAGGCCGGGTTGGGAAACACTGCTCTAAACACTGTTGCAGCATTGATAAATAGGTCGGCTGTGCAGAATTTATGCAGAGTTATCCCCGTGTAAAATGGAAGATCAGGTGAGAGGCAGAGGACTTGCATAATCACGAGGAGAGCAGAGGGAGGCATGGGACTGCTGATGGAGCGAATCACAGTGCTGAGGCCACAGTGTTGAGGCCGCAGTGCTGAGGCCGCAGTGCTGACCTTTGAGCTCACAAAACAGTCTTCACAGAGCCCTGTTAGTTACCGGAGAGACTAAAGAGGAACATGTTTACCACAGACTCAGAATAAAGTATATGGATGTTATTGACAATAGTCCATAAAGAGGGACCCTCTGCGAGATCCTGCTGCTGTTTGTAGATCAGGCTGGTCCCAAAAAACACACAACCTGATTTCCGAGGCCAGTGCAGTTTGGTGAATCCATGGGTAATATGCAGACACATTTGTATACGAGAAATCTGAGCTTATAATAATGTATCACACAGTAATAAATGCACAGACTGGCCCTACTGCATCTTTCATAGGTAGTAAATACATGGACTAGCCCTACTGCATCTTTCACAGGTAATAAATGCACAGACTGGCCCTACTACATCTTTCACAGGTAATAAATGCATGGACTGGCCCTACTGCATCTTTTATAGGTAATTAATGCACGGACCAGCCCTACTGCATCTTTCACAGGTAATAAATGCACAGACTGGCCCTACTACATCTTTCACAGGTAATAAATGCATAGACTGGCCCTACTGCATCTTTCATAGGTAATAAATGCATGGACTGGCCCTACTGCATGTTTCATAGGTAATTCTTTTCTGAACTTGCCTTTACTCTGAAGGAGAACAAAAGATACTTAACTACATTTACACCTTGAGAGACCCATGTTGCTGTAGCACCAAGGTCACCACAGGCATGTATTGTGCTGTCTGCAGAGTTGGAGGGTATGTTTTAAGAAACTCAAGTTTCTCAAACTGATGACAGGAGAGTTTATTGTCACTGTAACAGTCCTCTGTGATTTTAAATGGCAGTAGAGAGAGAGAAGGCTGCTGTCGGCCATTGCTAAGAGGTGCGTGCTGGTTCCCCACAGGGAGGCCAAGACTCGTGACCCTGGAGGAGAACCAGGAGGACCCACACAGACACAGCTCCTTCTACTCCCACACAGACACAGCGCCTTCTACTTCACTGCCTTTTAAATTGAATGATTTTAAATATTCATTTTCAAGTTTTCCATATGGATTTCCATTTGTTAATTATCCATCCATCTCCCAGCCTCTTCCTGGAGACGTGGAGCCCGTCTTTGGCAGTACAGGACGGGGGCAGAGGGGTTGGGATGGGATGCCAGTCACTCACGGGGCCACATGATCGTACGCTAGGAGCAATTTTTAAATACTAATTTTTCTAACAGCATGCTTTTGGTCTGGGGGGGGGGGGGGAACTGGAGTACCCAGAGGAAGCCCAGGGAATATGGGGAGACCAAGCGAGCTGCATACACACAGCGGAGGGGGGGCAAGACCCCAGCACTAAAGGATCAGTGCTGCAGCTTTCCACGGGCTTAAAATACCATCATTCTCAGATAACTACAGTTGAGGTAATTCAGATTAAATGGAAGAGCAGGCTGAAATGGAGCCGGAGAAGGTCTGCGTAAGCCCTACAGGACCGACGTCTGCTGCTCTCCGTAAGCCCCACAGGACCGACGTCTGCTGCTCTCCGTAAGCCCCACAGGACCGACGTCTGCTGCTCTCCGTAAGCCCTACAGGACCGGCGTCTGCTGCTCTGCGTAAGACCTGCAGGACTGGTGTCTGCTGCTCTGCGTAAGACGTACAGGACCGGCGTCTGCTGCTCTGCGTAAGACCTGCAGGACCGGCATCTGCTGCTCTGCGTAAGACCTGCAGGACCGGCATCTGCTGCTCTGCGTAAGACCTGCAGGACCGGTGCCTGCTGCTCTGCGTAAGACCTACAGGACCGGCGTCTGCTGCTCTGCGTAAGACCTACAGGACCGGTGCCTGCTGCTCTGCGTAAGACCTACAGGACCGGCGTCTGCTGCTCTGCGTAAGACCTACAGGACCGGAGTCTGCTGCTCTGCGTAAGACCTACAGGACTGGCGTCTGCTGGAACTTGCATTCGCTGTTGTGTTTCACTTTTTATGGCTCATTCATTCTCTGTCATGACTTGAGTGGTAAGTTTGCTTAAAACCAGAGCCGCTCAGCCCTTCAGGTGGCACAGACGGCCTCCTAGGGCACCACCTTCTGGTGGGGAACTGACTTAGCAAGCCACTGGAGACATAGTGGAGCGCAAAGCTTGCCTACGACGTCCAGCGTGTCCAGTCCCTCTCGAGGAAGCAGAGCCTCCAGTCACTATTCTGCAGCTCTATCCCACTCAGGTTTCCTCCATCTGCACTCCTTAAAAGTCTGAGGAGTCCGGACACGTTTTATCCGATGCTTCGCCCCAGCCGCATTTATGACCGATTTACAGAAATCTGTCTTTTGCTTTTTACCGTTATTCCGTTTTTTAAATTTTTTTAATTTACATTTTTTATCAACGTAGCACAAAATGACCACGTTAAAATATATTTGCTGCTTTCAGTTGCAGAGATTTAGCATGTTTTAATAAGGGTGCAGCTGTGATCATTGTTTTGCTTTCCCTGAAGGAAACTGAAGCTATTGGCTGAAATACAAAATGCTGTATCCCAAATGAAAAAGAATCAGGTCTCATGCGTACATATTGGCAGGGGGATGCAATAAAAAGTGCTGACTGATGACTTTGTTCTTTTGAGTGCAACACATCACTTAGAATGTTCTTGGGTTTCCTAAGGAAGAACAGTAAACAGGCCTGATTAATACCCTGCTGTTACACGCTCAACCATAAACTCTTGGCTGATCTCTGCTGGGATGCACAGACCCTTCTGTAGAGGGAATAGGCCACTTGGCTTATGTTGTGTAACAGCCACATTCTGAAAGTAATGGCTTCATTTTGGCAAAAGATTCGGCGGGCGATGAATGATGCACAATTTATCGGTCTGTCACAGAGAATTTGAAGATCAGCAGAATTGATTTAATACCAGCGCCGGGAAATGCGACCCTGAATGTGGTGCCGTCACTCCAGTGTATAAAGGAAAATGCGACATTTCAGAACAGACACATTAGTCCTTATGCAGTATGTGCACACGCTTGGAATGGAAGCCCACAGCCTTTAGCAAGAGCACTTCAATGTACACGCATCATTTTGTTTTAATTATAAGCAACGTAGACATGGGTTTATGGAGTGGATGGGAAAATTTGTGCTTTGTGTTTATGCTACATGTACATTGAGAATTGATTACTGTGTTTTGAGTTGTAACTGCACGCAACTGTAAGGATTCAGTGTATGAAATGTTGAAGCTGGCAGCCAAAATCCCTGTGTATTTGTCATTCTGCATTCACCACAGAGTCAATCATGTATGAACTGTTCATAGTGTACGATCATGTGCTATATTGCTATATTTTCTAAATAAATGTCTTGGAAAAAGGAGAAAGAGCCAAAACTAGATTTCTGTCAATGTGTATGCAGCTTTGAACCTCACTGTACTGGAGACAGGCAATATTTTAATAGCCCCCACATTGTCTCTGGGACCAGTGGCCCCTGGGCCCTTTTACGCTCTGGGACCAGCGGCCCCTGGGCCCTTTTACTCTCTGGGACCAGCGGCCCCTGGGCCCTTTACCGACTTTTCCACTGTGAACAATGTTAGATAATGACAGCTGAGCTGTAACTGGTTATATACACCAATCACCCATAGCATTAATACCACTGAAAGGTGAAGTGAATAACATTGATTACCTCATTACAAAGGCACCTGTCACGGGTCCCATTATATATCAGGCAAGTGAACAGTAAGTTCATGAAACTGTTGGAAGCAGTAACAATGGGCAGCGTAAGGATCTGAGTGACTGAGTTCTGAGGGCCAAATTGTGCTGGCTAGATGAATGGGTCAGATCAGCTTCAGAACGGCAGGTCTTGTGGGGGGTTCCTGGTATGCGATGGTCGATACCGACCAAAAGTGGTCCAAGGAAGTCCAGCTGGTGAAGGGGGTCATGGGCGCCCAAAGCTGGCTGATGCGTGTGGGGAGCGAAGGCTGGACTGTCAGGTCTGATCCCACAGGAGAGCTACTGTAGCACAAGTTGGCTGTGATGGAAAGGTGCCAGGACACAGTGCATCACAGCTTGCTGCGTACGGGGCTGTGCAGCTGCAGACCGGTCAGAGTGCCCATGCTGACCCCTGTCCACCGCTGACGCCTGCGTACAGTGGACATGTGAGCATGTCGGGTGCATGTGTCTTGTTTACTTGGGAAAGAGACGCCACCAAGATGTATTATGGGATGAAGGCAAACCGGCAGCGGCAGTGTGATGCTCTGGGGGATGTTCTGCTGGGAAACCTTGCTCTTGGCATTCATGTGGGTGTTACTTTGACACACACCACCTACCTAAATATTGTTGCAGACCAAGTACAGTCCATCATGGTAATGATTTTTCCCAAGTACACCCAGTCATGGTAATGGTATTTCCCAATAGCAGTGGCCTCTTTCAGCAGGATAATGCATTTTGACACACTGCAAAAAGTGTTCAGGAATGGTTTGAGGAACATGAAAAAGAGTTCAGGGTCTAGGCCTCTGAATTCCCCAGATCTCAGTCTGATTGAGCATCTGTGGGATCCATGGAAGCCCCACCTCAGGACTTAAAGGATCTGCTGGTAACGTCTACAGAGGTCTTGTGGAGTCCAGGCCTCAACGTGTCAGAGCTGTTCTGGCAGCGCAAGGGGTCCCACATAATCTTAGGCAGGTGGTTTTAATGTTATGGCTGATCTGTGTAAGTGTATATTCACCCACCCAACCCAACCCCCATCAGTTTCAAACACATATCAAAGGGAAAGTGTGGCACCTGAACACTGCAGGGAGTTTCCATGGTGCCTGGGGCAGGGAGGGGGGCAGTCAGCCCCTGTCCGATTCCCAAGGCCTGACTCCACCCAGGGGCCAAGTGATGGCCGAGACCACCTTTCCCGAACCATTTATGGTCTTTTTTTGCCTCCACCAGATTGTGCTCTTGGTTTGCTTTGGGTCATGCTTTGTGCCCTTTTCTGAGCAGAGAGCTCCATCTAGTGGGGTCAAAAATACAGCAAGTGGTTCATGGAGCACCATTTTGACCATCAATTCTCCATAATCTACAAACAAAAAATAATGGTGTAAACTTATTTAAAATAGTTTGTAAAATTTTATTTTGATTTGATTAAAATATTTGGAATAACATACAAGCAGTACAAGACGGTATAACAATCATCTCTCAAGTTCAGATATTTCAAGGTGCTTCTGTATTCCGCTGCGTTTCATATTCACAGCCTGAGAGAGAGGGGCTCGTTATACCAATCAGTATAGCTAATCAGTGACTGCGATTCATCCTCGGCAGCTATAAAAGGCGTTTCATAAGAGTGAAGTTTGTGTGCATTCTAAAAAAACAACAAAAACAAACCAAGCAACTGCTCTATACCTCATGATGCTTCAGCTTTGATATGTCAGCTGACCAGTAATACAAATAATACAAATTAGGCTTAATGTAGATCCCCAGAAAATGACACAAAGAAAGAAGGAAAAAAATAGGAGGAAAAACTCAAAAGATATCAATTTCAGCTGGAAAAAAACTTTAAATGATAGAGATTTGGGGGAGATACTTTTCTAGTGCTCTTAAAATCACCCACCACAGCATATTCTCAGCAGAAAGAAACAAGTTCACATCTATAAATGCCTGTATGTACAATCTTAAAAAAAATATTCTTTGGGATTAAAAATGTTCTTAAGGAGCAGGACCTGCTGTATGACCAATTTTATTGGGGTACTGGGGGGGGGGGGTCTTATGATGGGGGTGGGACTATGATGGGGAGGGGCTTATGATGGGGGAGGGTCTTATGATGGGGGTGGGACTATGATGGGAGGGGCTTATGATGGGGGAGGGTCTTATGATGGGGGTGGGACTATGATGGGGAGGGGCTTATGATGGGGTGGGACTATGATGGGGAGGGGCTTATGATGGGGGAGGGTCTTATGATGGGGTGGGGCTATGATGGGGAGGGGCTTATGGTGGGGGTGGGACTATGATGGGAGGGGCTTATGATGGGGGAGGGTCTTATGATGGGGGTGGGACTATGATGGGGAGGGGCTTATGATGGGGGTGGGACTATGATGGGGAGGGGCTTATGTTGGGGGTGGCCCGTTAGTGTAGCGGAGCATTGGATGGAAGGAGCGGGCAAAGTTGTTGGAGAGAGTGCAGCGGTAGTCGTCCTCGGAAAGGGGCACCAGGCAGGCCAGCACCAGCAGCAGGAGGAAGAGCACGTGCAGGGGGAAGGCGGCACGCAGCACTCGCTGGAAGAAGGACCGCGGCGGCGACTGGTCACGTGCCTGACCCCTGGTGGGCAAGAGAAGAAAGGCATGAAGGATTTTCCCAAATATCCATCCATCTTCTAACCATTTATCATGGTCAGGGTTGTGGGACCAGACAGTTCAATTCTTTCCTATTCCTATTCCCTCATTCTCTAAATACTGCTTATGCAAATTTGTATCATTAAATGTGCTGCGGAAATTATAATACTCATTTCTTACTGCCAGTAATAATAAAAGCAACCATGCAGTCAGGCTTGAACCAACAACCTTCAGGTTACAAGCACAGAGGCTTAGCCCACTGAGCCACCAACTACCTCTATAGCTTATTTCCTCATAATAAAGGCAAACGTGGGCATCTGTCTTTAAACATTTTAATTTAACTTGACCTCTAGGTGAAGGGGGTGAGGGTGGCTAAAACTGCTGCCTCTCACCCCTGAGACCAGGGTTCAAGTCCCTGTCCCCCCCCCCTCCCCCAAAATACATGCTGAGGTTAACTGGAGTTAATTAGACCCCGAATAAGACAAGCGGTCACAGAAAATGACTGCTTAAAAATTGTCACAGAAAATTAACTGACACTTTTATAATTGATCCCCATGGGTAGGGTGACCAGATAATCCATGTCAGGGAGGACACTTTGAGCTACTTCAGGTTTTGCAAACTACTTTCAAATAGAAAGGCTCCTGTGCTCGGCTAAATAGTTCAGTTCTTCTTGTGCTTTTACTGGTTTGTTTCCTTGACTGAAAGACTCATCCAGCTGTTTCACATTAGCATTAGTGACACATGCATGATTATAGGAGACTGACCAATCAGCACACAGCAAGAGCTCAGTGCTCAAGTGAAATCCAGGTCCTTTTAATTGAAATGGTAATTTACAATTCTTGTCCTGGCTCAGAGTGTCCTCCCTGACATGGATTATCTGGTCACCCTACCCATGGGGAAATTCCCTTTTCACCTCCCTTATCATGCTCCACATCAGAACAAGCTGGCCATGAAGCCACCCAGACAGCAGAAGGGGCCACAGCTGTGCCAAGGCTGGGCTTGAACCAGCAACCTTCCCCCTACAGAGATGGCCACACCCTGCCTCACACACTCACTGCCTCTAATAACAAAAGCAAATGCAGGCATTTTGTCTTTTCATATTCAAACTTTTATTTTATTCTTGGGCCTGTAGATGGAGGAACAGCACAGTGGTTAGCACTGTTCCCTCATGCCTCTGGGAGCAGGATTCAGATCTCAGGAATGGCTCCATGGCTGTGGAGTCTGCATGTTCCCCCCGTGTCATTGTGGAGTCTGCATGTTCCCCCCGTGTCATTGTGGAGTCTGCATGTTCCCCCCGTGTCATTGTGGAGTCTGCATGTTCCCCCCGTGTCATGGTGGAGTCTGCATGTTCCCCCCGTGTCATTGTGGAGTCTGCATGTTCCCCCCGTGTCATGGTGGAGTCTGCATGTTCCCCCCGTGTCATTGTGGAGTCTGCATGTTCCCCCCGTGTCATGGTGGAGTTTACACTGGGTGCTCTGCTCTCCCCACACAGGCCAAAATCATGCAGAGGTTAATCAGAGGTACCAAACTGCCCTTACAGGGTTAGCAGCCGGCTGCTGTGAGATTCTCAGTTCAAGACCGGTCTACACATGTGCTTACGTACACGTAACAGTTTAATTGCCTTGTAAATATTTTGTAGGGCTTGCAAACTACCCCAGTGCTTTTGATGTAGCTAATTTTAGGTTTATAATGGAATAATATAGATTTGCCGTAAAAGTGGGAGTGAGAGTATGAAAGCAGTGTCATGCCAGATGCGTAATTGTTGGCAATCCTGGCTCCGTTCAATCGTCTCAGAACTTCTATCAAACTTTCCAAATGCAACTGATAGTAATTAATGGACGCAAAGGCTTCCAGTGAATCAACAATCAGACAAAGCTCCGTTGATAATGTAACAAAGTAACATACTGTACTACTCAGATATTACTTGAGTCAATGCAGTCGGTCTAGTAAAAGCGGGTCTACGGTCAGAGCTTATTTCCTGTCCTTTAGAAATAATATTCTCTGGTCTAGTGTAGTGATCAACAAAATATGTCAGTGAACGGATTTAAAAGACTATAATGGGAATTGATCTGGCATGAGATTTCTTACGTGAATGTGAGAGCGTGAGATTGATCCTGAAATCATGTTATGCCAGATGTGTTGGCAGTCCTGTCTGTAGATGTGCATGTGTGACTGAATGATGTGAGTGTTGCTGCATTCCATTTGAAATTCCGAGTTCCAAGTCAAAAATTTCACCTGGAAATGTCAGGGAAAGTCAGAATTCTGACTCGTGAAGTCGGACGAAACGACACGACGCTGAGCTCAGAATCCAAGACGGTCGCGCCCTTTATCAACACACAATACTGTCCAACTTATCTGTGGACGTGTTGCTATGGAGTTTTATGTGCAGAACACCATGTAATGTGTTGTTGTCAATTGGTATTGCTAACAATGGCTAACAATTAACTGGGATAGAACTGGGTCCAGATTTAGTAAGCAGGATTTCTTGCTTAAGCAGACAACTTGTCAGATTTAAGGTAGTCTGGGCTAATTGTAAGTGAATGAAGATAAAGGCCATTTACACTGAGATACCTTAAATCCGACAAGTTATCTGGCTAAGCAAGAAACCTTGCTTTTTGAAATGGGTCCCTGGTATTGTTAGATGGCGTTCTGATGCTGTTAACTCATGTGTGACATCACTCCCAGTTCTGAGTTCCGACCTCCGAGGTAAACGGAGGCTCTGTGCTGCGATAGGTTGGTGCCCCATCCTAGGTTGTTCCCTGCCTTGTATCTGTAGCCTGAGAGATGGGCTCCAAACCGCCCGTGACCCTGAACAGTACAAATTGTTACAGAAAATGGATGGATGGATGGATGGATGGAGGAATGGCCCCCAGGGTGCGGGCCCCCCAGGCCTGGAGTTTGACACCCCTGGTTTACACCTAATATATCAGAAAATAACAGCGTGTTTGGCTGACATTTTAATATTTGATTCTCCCACGCTGATTCCTAAAGTGAAACAGAGCAGGGATCTCAAACAGCAGGTTGCCCAGGCAACATAACAGGGCCTCACCTGGTCGCCTCCGGGGGGGTCCCTTCAGCTGCCAGCTCGCCCCCCTGTTCCTGGAATCACAAAGTAAGCTACAGTCACTCACATGCACACAGGGACTCAAACGCTAATAATGAAATCGACACTGGAAATGTTACTGGGATCTGAGTCTGGCAGCTTCTTCAGCTGCTTCTGACCGTGTTCTGACACAGAAGTCGATTAATCTTCACTGCAAGTTTTAGTCCTTCTTAATGTCTATGTCTCTACGCTGTGTAAACATGCCCCACATCATCTCTCATCTAGGTCTTCCTCCATACACATTAGGAGTCAATAAAGAGATGTTCAGAAGACCCCACATCAAGCAGACAGACGCACTAAAAAGTTCACAGTGTTTACAGTGTGGAAAAGCCCCCAAAGAGAGGATCACAGCTACGTCGCCAAACCTGATCTGAGCATTACTCTCTACTCTACTAATAGTACAATATCTACTACCAATAACATAAAACCAACTATGGAGCAAAAGTACACTGCACAAAGTTACGTTTAACAGTAGTGCAGACTATGGATCTACAAACTCAAACATAAACTGATGGACATGAAAAGTGGATTTTATCAGGTAGGTACTGATGACTCTCTAGGTATACTGAATGTTTGAGAAGATAGCATGGTGACTCTAGATCCACTGTAAGGAGAACCACAAGTACAAAGAGCATGCATGTTCTCCTCGAACAGAATCTTCCAGAGAAAAGGAAAGTTAGATGGCTCTTGAGGCATCTGGGACAGGCATTCTTGGGAGCAACTTTCATGTTTATTAGGGTGGACACATAATCCTTGTTGGAGGGGGGAGGGGTGGGGCACTTTGAGCTACATCAGGTTTTACAAACTACTTTAACTGAAAGGCTCCTGCACTTGGCTAAATAGTTCAGTTCTTCTTGTGCTTTTACTGGTTTGTTTCCTTGACTGAAAGACTCATCCAGATGTTTCACATTAACATTAGTGACACATGTATGATTATAGGAGACTGACCAATCAGCACACAGCGAGAACTCAGTGCTAAAGTGAAATCCAGGTCCTTTTAATTGAAATTGTACTTTACAAATTCTGTCCTAGCTCAGAGTGCCCTCCCTGACATGGATTATCTGGTCACCCTACATTTATGTATTTTTGCCAGAACAACTATATACAAAAAAATGCATCATTAATAAATGTATGATTATCACTTTTTGTCCAATAAGCACAGAGGAAAAGCTTAAGCATAATCAGAACTGCAAAACTGCAGTGGAAGGCTGTGGTGGATTCACTGCATTTTGATTTTTTTGTCTTGCAATGACACACCAGATTATGGAGACTTATGGGCCCAGTCACATGCCCAGTCAATGCTTATAAAATCTGTAAATCTTTCACTGCAAAGGCCAGAGTATTTGGGCAAGGACTGCAGAGGGGGACCCATGGAATAAATTACTCTTTTGAAACATTGCTAAAAAGAAAAAAACATAAATGAAAATAACAAGCCTGTGATGAAGCATAACTCATCACAATATAATGTATAGTGGAAATTAATTAATTATATTAATTAATTAATATAATTAAGTGGAAATTAGCGGGAGAACATTTTAAAACAAATTTGAGGAAGCACTTCTTTACACAGCGTGTAGTCAGAGTATGGAATAGTCTTCCTGCTATTGTAGTGGAAGCTAAAACCATGGGTTCCTTTAAATCAGAGCTAGATAAGATTTTAACAACTCTGAGATATTAGCTAAGTTCTCCCCAAACGAGCTTGATGGGCCGAATGGCCTCCTCTCGTTTGTAAATTTCTTATGTTCTTATGTTCTTATACAGACCCAAGACCAGGAAAACTGCGGATAATCACACTCTAGCTTTCATCTTCTTCAGTAAACAACAAATAACATTTCCAGTTTCCAACTGTCTCGCCATAGCAATCTAATAAGTACATTTTGATGCACATTAGCATTGTCCGTTAATTGGTCTGTACAATGTGGAAGCTCATTAAGCACTAAGTCTTTTCACTGCTTTTAACTAACAAGTAAATGTAAAAGATATCAGCCCATGAAGGTGCTCTGGGGATGGCACACTGCCCCACAGCAGAGACCGGCGGCGGGAGGTCTGTACCTCTCCCTGCTCGCCTGGGACATCAGCTGCCGGTTCAGGAGGAGGACAGGAGACCTGCAGGGAAACAATGTCACTGAGAGCTTCCAGTGACCGAGGACCAGGGCTATATACAGGGAGGGGCCACAGGGGTGGAGCCACAGGGACTCTAGCCCCCTCCCCTGTCACTCAGTGATTCAAAACATATCATTGGCTAATGATAAGGCTGCCCCCGCTTTATGAATTATAAGTTCATGCCCCCCACCTTTCTTCCTGTCTAGCACATGCATATCTGCTCAGGTTGGGGTGCCTTCTAGCAGCACGCAGATGTTCCATGCGGAGACATACGCACCAGGCGCTCCTGCAGCACGTGCAGATCATCATCCACATGCTGCAGCAGAGCGTGCAGCTTCCTGCTCACGATGTGCACTTTGTCCCGGGCCTCTGCGTACTCCTCCTCAGCCATGGCCGCCTCCGGCAGCAGCTGGGATGAGATCTCCTGCAGGGACTCCACCTGCTGCCGGCGGCTGAGGAGCTCCCCCTCCAAGCCCTGCCACAAGGGGGCGTGACACCTCCGTTAGCATGGGCGGGCGTTGTGCTGTACCATACGCACCTAACCCTACTGTGATATGACATCGATGTATGTGGTATAACCAGAAGTATTGCTGGAAAATAATACAAGTACACTTTGTATATCCATAATTATAAAAAGGCTACAGTGAAATTTTCCTTAATCAATAGAAGTGGTTATTCTAAAAATCTAATTTTGGATGCCTTTTATTGAAGCCCAAAGGGGCGCCATTGAAGAAGTTATTAAGACGGATCAGCAATGAGGTGAAAACTCCAGATACTGAGGAGCACCAGAGAAATGGGTGAAATCTGTGCCATATTGGAGGAAAAGGAAGGTCTGACAAGTAAGAATGTTCTCAATACGCAGAGACCATGAGCCACACTGGGGAGTAAAGTATCGCATCAGAAAGGAAAAACTGAAGCCCCTCCCCAGTCACTCTAGAGCCTGTCCCCTCCCCAGCACCCCCCCCCCCCTCGGAGCCCCTCCCCCAGAGCCCCTCCCCCGTACCCTGAGATTGGCCTGCTGCTCCAAGAGGGCCGTTTGGCTCAGGTCTGGGTCCTGGATGTCCACTGGGAAGCGTCGGCTCTCGGCATGAGCCAGCCACAGCAGCAGGGAGTGCAGCGCCGCGTGGAATTCCTGAGGGGGGGGGGGGGGGGGGATGGGGGTAGTGGGCATCAGCATTTGCACTTTTGCATATTATTAAAACAAAAACTGTGGCACATACTATGTGAAAAATTCTACGCAAGTTATTCAAAATGTTTCGGGGTGGAGAGATGGGGTTTTTGTTGTTTGAGGCATGAGTTTTATTGAGTGTCATCTGTCAGGGTTCATTAAAACGCGCATGTTGGCACCTGTACCACTAGGGGGCAAACTGGTTAAAAATAGGTTAAAGGATGATGGCTCTGCTGGTGAACCTTCAAAGAGGTGACGGCTCCCTTAAAAGATCAAGCTGTAGAAGTAGTTCGATATTTATAGAATTTTTTTCAATCAGATGATATATACAGTACATGGTACCTCAGTTCTCAAACTCATTAGAACTCGAATTTCTTAAAAGTCGAACCAACCAGTTTGAAAAAAAATTACCTAGGACTCGATTTGAATCTCAGAAGTCAAACCGTGAACGCCAACCTAAGATATGAGTCACGCGGCACATCTCAATAAAAAATTACAGGCAGGCAAAACGCAGATGGACAATACAATGACCGGGCTGGGGAAACAAACTGAAACGTGGACAAAATACAGAGGACTAATGACAGCAACCAGAAACTGTTGATCACATGGGGATTCCACACGGTGTTAACGAAGGGGCGTGGCACACGGAAGGAGCGGACGATCAGGGCAGGACACGTTGTTTTTTTTTACTTTACACATCGTTTGGATAAATTGGACAAATTACTCAAACTCTTTAGGATTCGATCCGGAGTTCTGAACGAAAAGTTCAAGTTCTGAGGTACCACTGTATATAACATTACAGTGAAAATCATGAGGTCCTCAAAACTCCTTCCATGGGAACATCCTCCCAGCACAGAGGAGCAGCGCACCCCCCAGTAGACAGTGAGCGCACGCGGCGCCCCCTACCTGACACCACAGCAGGGCACTGCGCAGATCCGCCTCCCAGGCCTCCAGGCTGGCGCAGGCCTCCTTCCAGCCCTGGTTCACGCTACACAGCGCCTCCTGCAGGCCATGGGGTGCCACAGGCTCGCTCTGCTGGAGCTCCCGCGCCCTCAGGTTGGCCGAAATAATCATTGTTTTGTAGCTGGCGAAGGTGCTCTGCATTTCCTGGATGTGGGGGGGGGGGGATGTAAGTCTATATACAGACCGAACGTCAGAAGACATCTACTGGCCTCCTCACATATCAAATGTAGATCTATCCTCATAGAAGAACTACACACCACAGCAGTGTGGATTTCACCCTCTAGGATTCATTATAGATCTGGACTGTCAGTAAAAATAGCCATCCTTCTTAGTGCAGTACAGTAATACTCCAGTTAAAGGTTCTGGGTCAGTACTCTCAGAACAAAAATATAAGAACAGATGATGAAAGCAAACATGCCCCAATAAACAAAAATAATGAATTACAAACAGCTCATTACAAACATACGACTGATGAGGAGGTGACTAGTCCCAAGTGCAGCTAGGGTGAGCTTCCAGTGAATGACCAGGAATCAGTGTAAGCAGCACTGGAGCAGGAGCTACACAACATCTACCAGCAAAGCAAGAACCTAATGAGATGAGGAAAAACTACCCAAGTGTTTGACTATTCAAATCAAAAGGCAAAGTGCAGCGGTATGATCCTTCAGGAACATGGTGATGTTCCCGGAACAGACAGGTCAGGTGGGATTGCTGTTCTCTGTCCGCTGTTCTCTGTCCGCTGTTCTCAGTCTGCTGTTCTCAGTCCGCACACAGGTATAGCCACTGAAGCCTACAGGATGCAGACATGCTGAGCACATGGCCCCGGCGGAGAACGCGTGTCACCTTCAGCTGCCTGACGTGAGCTTCCATGTCCTGCATGCTGGCGGATGGCTTGCTCCTCTTCAGCCGCTCCAGCTCGCACTGCACCTGGCCGAGCCATGCAGCCACGCTCTCCAGGTCAGAGGTCAGCTGCTGCTGCCCCCTCAGGTCGTGGCCAGCCTCTAATTCGACGCCCCTTGCCTGCGCCTGCAGCAGCTCCCAGCGTTTGATCACTCCTGTGCAGACACTAGGGCTCAGCTCCAATTGGTCGAGGCCAGTGTCAATGAGTATTGAGCAGCCAATGTGGAAGGCGAGGCGGGCCTTACCCGACTGCTTGTCTGCAGCACTTATGCCAGTGAGCCCCACGTCGTCTGGATGCTCGGGGCTGTTCAGGATCAGCGATACCCTTTCCACGCTTGCCACAGTGCCACTGCACTCCGACATCAAGTCCACCTGTGGCCCAGGGCCAGACATCTACCATTAGGGAAGACTGGACTCTACTGAAGACTGACACAATGGGCACCACAGTAATCCACATAAAGATTACTGTCTTCCCTAGGTCTAAAAGGCCAGAAGAGTAATTCTGGTCTGTTCTGCCTTGATCAGTCTCAGGCCAGCAGAATCCCTCCTGTGGTGACCTTCATGCCTGCAATGTGCTTGTGTAGATGTTCTGTCTGTTGGTTTATGGGTATCTAACTTCTACACTGACTTGGTGAAAATAATCCTCCAAAAAATAAATGTGACTGCATGTCAAATTGCCAGCTTTGAAGCATGAGATGTCTCCTCCAAGCCACCAGGGGCAGCAGACTTACATAGCCTTCTTTAAAGGGTATACTGGTATCCAAGGGCCCAGAGGGCTGAGTGTGGCTGATGTCTGGATATGGTCCGCCCGTCTCCGTGTGTTCTGGGGTGTGCCAGCTGGCTTCTGTCACAGACCTCCCTGGAAGCCACAAAGGTGCGATCAGAGCTCGCTATCACACTGTCCATCACACACTGTCCATCACACACTGGTCCATCACACACTGTCCATCACACACTGTCCATCACACACTGGTTCATCACACACTGTCCATCACACACTGTCCATCACACACTGTCCATCACACACTGGTCCATTCAAAGACAGTGCTTCACAAACATCAAGAGGTAGGTAGAGGAGCCATTATTACAATGAATTATCGCTCTGTCCATATCAATCTCTAGATTGTAAAAAGAAAAATGACTATTTCCAAGGTTTCTCTCAGAGTTTACTTATCTCACAATTAAATTTTATGGTTAATGTTCTACAACAACCTAGATGCGAAGATGAAAATTCAGAGAAGACCAATAAATTACTAGAAGGAAACATCAGCCAGATGAGTGACACTGTGAGCACGTGTACTTTGCTGAATAAGGTTGGAGCCCCCAGCACACAGGCTGGGTACGTCGCAGGAGATGTGTGCTGTGAATGCAGCCTGACACAGGAGATGTGTGCTGTGAATGCAGCCTGACACAGGAGATGTGTGCTGTGAATGCAGCCTGACACAGGAGATGTGTGCTGTGAATGCAGCCTGACACAGGAGATGTGTGCTTTAAATGCAGTCTGACACAGGAGATGCGTGCTGTGAATGCAGTCTGACATAGGAGATGTGTGCTTTAAATGCAGCCTGACAGGAGATGTGTGCTTTGAATGCATCCAACTGTGCTGTATTTCGGTGTTGGCTGTGTCTGTGTGTGTGCTGTATTTCTCTGCTGACTGTCTGTGTGCTGTATTTCTCTGCTGACTGTCTGTGTGCTGTATTTCTGTACTGGCTGTATCTGTGTGCTGCATTTCTGTGCTGACTGTGTCTGTGTGCTGCATTTCTGTGCTGACTGTGTCTGTGTGCTGCATTTCTGTACTGGCTGTGACTGTGTGCTGCATTTCTGTGCTGACTGTGTCTGTGTGCTGCATTTCTGTGCTGACTGTGTCTGTATGCTACATTTCTGAGCTGACTGTGTCTGTGTGCTGCATTTCTGTGCTGGCTGTGTCTGTGCACACATTTGCAGCTCACCAGACAGAGCGCTATAGAAGGTCGCCTCCTCCTCTTCCTCCTCCTCCTCCTCCTCTTTCCTCTGATGTGGCCCCACATCAACAGCGTGATCCCACTCCAGGGGAATGGATTCCACGCTGATGGGTGTGTCCCTGTCTGAGCGCTCCTGGGATATGGAGAGCAGACCCCCCCCCCGGGCAGGCCGCGTCTCCTCCTCCAGGTCCTCCTGCTGATGCTGCTGCTCCTGTCTGACCTAGGGGCATGGAACAGGGTTAGACCGCCATGTGAACCAATCATCCTACCAGACCTGTCTTCACATTAACTGGAGTAGAGACACTGGAGAGTGTGTCAGCCCCATAGTCAGGGTGTGGCTCGGTCAGGACACTGTGCTGGTGATCGGAAGCTCACTGGTTCACACCCCAGTGTTGACAGAGTGATGTCACAGCTGGGTTCCTGAACATGACCCTTAAATAATATATGTTACTATGGATAAAAGCGTCTGCTAAAAAAATTAGATATCTATAAAGTGACTCAGCATCCATCCAGAACAGCTCCCAGTACTACCCAGGTAAATCTCCTACTCTGTGGATGGACCCACTTCTTGATTGAAATGTTTAGCTTTCACCTGAAAACAGTCCCACCACCATGCCCGTGAAGGTATGACCCCAGCCTGTAATTACACCCTGAACATGCAGTTCCACTGCTGACCTGCTGGGGGCTAGTGAGACGCTGATGGAAGCGGCCCACTCGACCGAACACCTCCTGGCAGTAGGAATGCAGCTCCTCCAGCTCATTCTCGATAGTCACGGCATCCGGCGCAGCGCTCTTCTGGATCAGGTTCTCTCCGAACACGATCAGCTGGTCGATCTTAGAGGTGTTCAGGGTGATCTCCTGTTGGAAGTCCTAGACAGGGAGACACAGGGATATCATAGAGTGGTCAAAGTAAAGAGCAGAGAGTTACACTGTACAGTGTTAATGAGGGCCAATCTGTGCACTTTCTAGTGTTAGTGAGAGCCCCAACTGTATACTGTGCAGTATTGCTGAGGGCATAGCTGTGTACTGTCCAGTGTTAGTGAGAGATCAACTGTACAGTATACTGTGCAATACTGGTGAAGGCACAGCTGAGTAATGTACAGTGTCAGTGAGAGCCCTGGTGTGTACTGTACAGTGTCAGTGAGGGCCCTGCTGTGTACAGTACAGCGTCAGTGAGGCCCTGCTGTGTACTGTACAGTGTCAGTGAGGCCCTGCTGTGTACAGTACAGCGTCAGTGAGGCCCTGCTGTGTACTGTACAGTGTCAGTGAGGGCCCTGCTGTGTTCTGTACAGTGTCAGTGAGGGCCCTGCTGTGTATCGTCTGGTGTTAGTGAGGCCCTGCTGTGTACTGTACAGTGTCAGTGAGGGCTTGCTGTGTACTGTACAGTGTCAGTGAGGGCCCTGCTGTGTACCGTCTGGTGTTCGTGAGGGCCGTGCTGTGTACAGTACAGTGTCAGTGAGGCCCTGCTGTGTACAGTACAGTGTCAGTGAGGCCCTGCTGTGTACTGTACAGTGTCAGTGAGGGCTTGCTGTGTACTGTACAGTGTCAGTGAGGCCCTGCTGTGTACAGTACAGTGTCAGTGAGGCCCTGCTGTGTACTGTACAGTGTCATTGAGGGCCCAGCCAGGGTCCTGATTGGTGAAGGACTCACATTGAGCTGCCTCATCTTGTCCTGGATGTCGCTGTCACTGAAGTGCTCCACGGTGGTCAGCTGCAGGTCCATCTCGGTAAGCCACACCAGAAGCCCCTCCCGTATGCCCTCAAACTCCTCCCGCTGGCATGTAAAGTGCTGCGGGGAAGCGGGGGTGGGATCAGAGAGTCCAAAGAAAACTTGAGTAAAACCTGCCATACGGTGTTGTGGCTTTAACCTCATTAACCCAATCACCTCAGTCAGTGATAGGCTGGTTGGAATTACCCAAGCTGCACGCGATTGGTCAGATCAGTCTCACCCTCAGCCTGCGCAGGATGGCTGCCACACGGCTTTCCAGCTCGTCCCAGCGCCGGTTCACCTCCCAGGCCGTGCATCTCAGCCGGCCCGCTGAATCAGTGCGCTGCTCCTGGGCCAGCTGACGGTGCTGCTTGTTGAGCCTCTCCAGCTGGGCCAGTCTTTCTTGGACCTGTCTCTGGAGGGCCTGGAGGAGAAGGTGACCCATGAGGGATACTCACATTGCAGGACTGCAGTGGGAACCCAACCCTGCTTCATGCCAGCATTAGTGAGGCCCTGATTTGGGTAGGCAAACACTGATCCAGGATCAGTCCCAGACTACACACAGGTACCTCATTGATAATCACTTCTGCTAGAATATGGCCTCAAACCAGGAAGGAGCACAACCCATAGAGACCAGCAACTTGCAGGCATAACAATTCACAGAGCTGACTCCGGCTGGCTAATTTCAAAGCTCTTCCTTACAGCAGAACATGAGTATCTCTAGCCCTGGCGCTTCACATCTCTGACCTCAAACTTCTTGAGCTCCTCCTTGGCGTTTGCGTAAGGGACGTCGACGGACTTGGGGTCGGCCGCGATGTGCTCAGCGGCCTTCAGCCAGTCGTCAAAGTGCGAATGATCGTCAAGGAAGCTGCACCAGAGCTGCCACGTGTCGTCAATCCTGCAACAGGAGTTATAATCACATTGGATTGTTTAGCTGGTCTTATCCAGAAACTTCCAGAATAATTAGTCATGCACGCATTGCAAGAATGTATGCAAAGCAGGGGCAGGGTGACCAAGTTTGGTCAGATCGCTGGCGTGAGATTTTCAATTTCAGAAAAGTCTGCACACACATGCACACGCATTTACATGTATGTCACAATTTTATTACCTTGTAAATAGTTTGCATGGTTTGCAAACTGCCCGACGCTTTTGATGTAGCTAGTTTTAGGTTTATCATGGAATATGCAGATTTTCCATGAGATTTCTCGCGTTAGTGTGAGCGTCCGAAAGCGCGAGTGTCACGCCAGATGCGTGTGAGCAGGTGACCCTGCTCAGGAAGAAGGAAAAGACAGATGAGCTTCTTCCTGGTCCTCATTCATCTGAACGAGGCCATGAATACCACTGGTCCTCTGGGTCTCCATTAAGCAGAAACAACAGAACAGATTCATTAGAGTCCGAGTAAGAAGATCCCAGAGGAGCAGCGCTGAGCTCAATGCTGAGGATCACTCTGCCCACAGGCAGGATCTCTATCTACAGGTCTCTGTAACTGTCACCACACCTTGGGGATGGAACATTAGGGAGATTCCATCACCTGTCTGGTGAGATGACTCACTTGTTGTTTTCAGATCTCAGAATAATTTTAATTAGTAATAATTATCTGCATTTGCAGATAAAGTGGGACAATCTCTACCTCTCGCCATTATTTGGTGTCTGGATTTGGTGTATACCATTAGTGATTTATTTACAATGATTTAATGTCGCTTCTCTGAGGTTGATCATCATGCTGAGTGTTTCCCTTAAGTTTTGGCAGCTTCATGTACTAAAAAAGGGACTAAAGCTCTTCATGTCTCTGTGGAATCTGGGCCTCAGGCTGTGCTGCAGAACCCACTTTGCCCTCCTCTCCAGGGACAGGGTGCAGATGTTCCTCCAGCGCTGCTCCAGACACCGTGCTACCTCCTGGAGGGACCTGCGCTCTGTCTCGGTGCCGCAGCCTTCGCTGTCCCCAAGCAGGCCCTCGCACGCCGTCAGCACGGAGGCCACGCCCTCGGCATGCTGCTCTATGTCTCGCTGAAGGTTCTGCACCACCCCAGAGAAGCACGTCCACGAGACGCGGCCGTGGAGACACACATGGATGGACAAGGACACAGAGAAACCATAAGTTACAGAGTAGGGATCAGTTAGCGGCTTGAAATGTCCAAAAACATGTCTAAAGCTGATTGCATGTGCACCTCCTGTACATATTCCCAGTGTAAGAACACGCGAAACAATCACGGCCGTACATATTCCCAGTGTACGAGCACGCGGAGCAAACACGGCGGTACATAATCCCAGTGTAAAAACACGCGGAGCAATCACGGTGGTACATATTCCCAGTGTATGAGCACGCGGAACAAACACGGCGGTACATATTCCCAGTGTAAGAACACGCGGAACAAACACGGCGGTACATATTCCCAGTGTACGAGCACGCGGAGCAAACACGGCGGTACATATTCCCAGTGTAAAAACACGCGGAGCAATCACGGTGGTACATATTCCCAGTGTATGAGCACGCGGAACAAACACGGCGGTACATATTCCCAGTGTAAAAACACGCGGAGCAATCACGGTGGTACATATTCCCAGTGTATGAGCACGCGGAACAAACACGGCGGTACATATTCCCAGTGTAAGAACACGCGGAACAAACACGGCGGTACATATTCCCAGTGTAAGAACACGCGGAACAAACACGGCGGTACATATTCCCAGTGTAAGAACACGCGGAACAAACACGGCGGTACATATTCCCAGTGTAAGAACACGCGGAACAAACACGGCGGTACATATTCCCAGTGTACGAGCACGTGGAACAAACACGCCGGTACATATTCCCAGTGTACGAACACGTGGAACAAACATGCCGGTACATATTCCCAGTGTAAGAACACGCGGAACAAACACGCCGGTACATATTCCCAGTGTAAGAACACGCGGAACAAACACGCCAAGCACCTGCTGCTCAGCCAGCTTCCCCTGGATCTCGTCTTGGTGGCAGATGCTGTATGTCACCGGTGTGGCCAGTGTGGCCTCTGTGTGGGAGAGCCAGACTCGCAGGTGATTCATGTCCATGTCCAGCTGCCGCACTGCACTCAGCGTCTCCTTCAGCTGCCGCACCCTGCATGCACATGGGGGACAGTCACATGCAGCTGGGACATACACAGGGGGCAAGTCACATGGAACCGGATTTTACACGGAGGGCAAGTCATATGGAACCAGGACATACATGGAGGAAAATGTCATGTGAAACCAGGTCGTACATGAGGGGGGGGGGGGGGATGTCACATGTAACTGGAAACACAGAGGAGATGCACGTAAACACACTGCTCCATTAAATGCCAAAAACCTTCACAGCTTGAACTCATACCAAAGAACCTGCAGATCCGTACGCGGTTCTCCAAGCTGCCAGTACATCTGAGCTGCTCATAATGCTGTGAAACAGCCACTTTCACGAAACCTTTCACAAGCTGCCGGTTATGTTCTGCAAAACACCAGCACATCTGAAAATTCTGAATGGTATCAGACACAAACTGGCGAGTGTCCCCTTCTGAGTTTGGGAAAGACCCCCAGGTGGGTCTCACCAGTCACTACCAACCCCCCCCCCCCCCCCCCACCAGGGCTGTACTCTCGTGTCTCAGGTGACCTGTCTCTGTGCTTAAGGTCGCCGTAGTAACCAGGCTGGAAATAAAGAAGCTGACACTGTCTGCTGACAATAGGTGGCTGAGGTTTCCATGGTTACACGAACAACAGAGCTATAAAAAGCACAGCAGTAGGCTGTTAGGTTAAAGCTGGACCTTTTCAAACCTCAAGACAAGAGCTTAACACTGCATAGGCTGCACTCCAATAATGGCACCCGAAGTGCTCCTTGAATCCGTAACTAATCAGGAATCTGTCCATGTGGGTGGGAAAGGGTGAGGTCAGAGAAGGAGGCTCTGTCTGCTGGAGACACGGCCTTTACCAGGCAGCCAGGCTGCGGGGGAGTTAGCATCGGCAGGTAGCTTAGCAGGCAGCGGCAGAGAGCCGCAGGGGCCTGATTCGGCTCCTGAGATTAACCGTATACCTCATTTATGACGGGAGCATTAGTATATAAAGTTATTAATATCAACATCCTGTCATACTAAGGCTTCTTAAGAACCGTGTCATCTGCCAGCACCTTATTGGTCAATCAGATTACATAGGTTAAGCTATATTCATCATTTTAATGCAGATCTAAGTGTAAAACAGAGACTTGATGTAAATGAAATACTCCTCCATGGTCAGACAGGAAGTGAAGCGTCGAGTCTGTTCTCAGCTGGCCCTGGAGCAGGGCCACCATCGCCATGACCCAGAGTCCATCTCCTCCTCACTGGCTAACAGGATTACGAAGGGGCACCCTCATCAGATCATGGTGCACCCTCAAAAACAGGGATGTGCGGGCACAGTCGTAGCTGATTGGTTAATCATGACTAATACAGCACCAAGAGACCAATCACGGGTGACCCAGCTACGCAGGCGCAGTCATAGCTGATTGGTTAATCATGACTAATGCAGCACCATGAGACCAATCACGGGTGACCCAGCTACGCAGGCGCAGTCATAGCTGATTGGTTAATCATGCGTAATGCAGCACCAAGAGACCAATCACGGGTGACCCAGCTACGCAGGCGCAGTCATAGCTGATTGGTTAATCATGATTAATGCAGCACCATGAGACCAATCACGGGTGACCCAGCTACGCAGGCGCAGTCATAGCTGATTGGTTAATCATGCGTAATGCAGCACCAAGAGACCAATCACGGGTGACCCAGCTACGCAGGCGCAGTCATAGCTGATTGGTTAATCATGACTAATGCAGCACCATGAGACCAATCACGGGTGACCCAGCTACGCAGGCGCAGTCATAGCTGATTGGTTAATCATGATTAATGCAGCACCATGAGACCAATCACGGGTGACCCAGCTACGCAGGCGCAGTCATAGCTGATTGGTTAATCATGACTAATGCAGCACCATGAGACCAATCACGGGTGACCCAGCTACGCAGGCGCAGTCATAGCTGATTGGTTAATCATGCGTAATGCAGCACCAAGAGACCAATCACGGGTGACCCAGCTACGCAGGCGCAGTCATAGATGATTGGTTAATCATGCGTAATGCAGCACCATGAGACCAATCACGGGTGACCCAGCTACGCAGGCGAAGTCGTAGCTGATTGGTTAATCATGACTAATACAGCACCAAGAGACCAATCACGGGTGACCCAGCTACGCAGGTGCAGTCATAGCTGATTGGTTAATCATGAGTAATGCAGCACCATGAGACCAATCACGGGTGACCCAGTCACGTAGGCGCAGTCGTAGTTGATTGGTTAATCATGCGTAATGCAGCACCAAGAGACCAATCACGGGTGACCCAGCCACACAGGCCTACTGCCAGCCTTGGCCAGATGGCTAATCTGAAGCTGTTTACAGTGGGCAGGCCTTTCACCCCAATGCCCAGCTTCCAGCACAGCTTGCTCCGTCTGGCTGAGGTCAGGGAGCAGTCGCTGGGAACCGTGACCGGGAACTGGTCACGGTCATTGGGGAGGGCCGCGGAACATTCTGCCAGGGATCAGGGACCCTGGGCAGGGTGGCGGCATGACTTAGAGCAAACAGGGAGAGTGACAGGGCTAGACTCGGTCAAATGGTTGGTTTCTGTAGCATTTCTACTCTCTTATCAATTTCTAAACTATATTACGGGCATTAAGCACCAAATAGTTCCCATTTTAGACAAAACAAAGATAAATGACTGGTCCTGAGCACTACTCCAACTGTTTAAGCAGGCAACAAAATAAGCTGAACCTGCTCACGGTCACTGACACTGTCAGAGTAAAACCTGTCTCATAAGCATCACTGCATTACAAGCTCTGAAGAAATAATCAAGGACAAATTCTCCACGCAAACGTTAAAGGATAAGTGATTGAACTGATAGAGAATCAGCAGTAGAGGGCTGAACAAATGACCAAATAATTAACTTACATTACAATATCTGCACAAATAAACTACTCAATTACCTCAAATGTGTACAGAATAACTGGCTGGAAGCATCATCATCCATTAGCAGAGCTGCACCACTATACATCACCGGAGTTCGAGGCCAGTAGTTTCAGGATGTTAGTTTATAGGCGGGAACAGAGCAGACTGAATGATAGCGGAATACACTGTGTTTGTTTAATGATGCCAATGAAGGTTAAAGAAAAAAACTGTAACTGGATGTATCTCAACAGAAAGGACGTCATATTAGCTGCCAGAACTACCAGAACATTCCCATAGCTTAGAGTACAGAGCAGTATCAGCCTTCAGTACCACCATCGCAAGCAGTGGTCCTGTAGAACCACCGGCAGAGCTGTCAGGTCACAGTGGCGCCCTCACCTGGCCTCGATGTGGTCAAACAGGCGCTGCCAGCGTGCATTCACATCGGCCATTTTGTCGCTGACCTCAGCGCCCCGGGTCTGGTCGCTGGCGCTGAGAAGCTGCTCACCCAGCCTGTTCAGATGGGTCTTGTTCTCACTGAAAAGGTTGATCTCCTCCATGAAGTCCTGGTCGGAAAGGAACAGGAGAATTGGTCTTCCCAGAGTAAGCGAGTTTCCCCTGACGCATACTACAGTAACAGCAACTGCAGTAGCTACAGTAATTACTCAATTAAAGAGAAATGACATGTGCATGGAGTGCATTTGGTTTATTATGTAGACACCATAAGCAGAGAGCAGAGAGATCCTACAGTCTGCATTGCTGGCTTCCAATCTGTACATTCAGCTCTGTTTGGGACCCCCCCACGCCCGGCTCTGTTTGGGACCCCCCCACGCCCGGCTCTGATTGGGACCCCCCCACGCCCGGTTCTGAGTGGGACTCCACACCCGACTCTGATTGGGACCCCCCCACGCCCGGTTCTGAGTGGGACCCCACGCCGGGCTCTGAGTGGGACCCCCCCACGCCCGGTTCTGAGTGGGACCCCACGCCCGGTTCTGAGAGTGACCCCCCCACGCCCGGTTCCGTATGGAACCCCATGCCCGGCTCTGATTGGGACCCCTCCACGCCCGGTTCTGATTGGGACCCCCCCACGCCCGGCTCTGATTGGGACCCCCCCACGCCCGGTTCTGATTGGGACCCCCCCACGTCCGGTTCTGATTGGGACCCCCCCACGTCCGGCTCCGTATGGAACCCCCCCATGCCCGGCTCTGATTGGGACCCCACACCCTACCTTCTTCAGCTTCTCCATCATGTCATCCATACTAATGTCGGCCCTGTGTGTCACTTTGCTCTCCATTTGCGACAGCCACTCGCAGAGCTCCTTGTTCTTCTTGTTGAAGATCACCCAGGCGCTCAGACGATCTGCAATCTCTTGCTTGCGCAGAGAAACCTGCAATGTCAGAGCAACACGTCCAAACTACTTCAAAGTTCAAAGTTCAGACATGGTCCATCACAAAACTGGGCAGCACCAACCACAGGGTGTACTGAAGTGAGAAGATTGTTGGGGATTAAAATGTCACTTCACAAACCTCATCCATCCATCCATTCATCTACCCATCCATCCATCCATCCATATTCCAACCACTAAATCTGCATCAGGTCATTGGGCCTGGAAGCCTATCCCAGGTAGCACAGGGCACAAGGCAGGGATGCCAGCCTATCACAGGGCACATGGCTGTGATGCCAGCCTATCACAGGGCACATACACACACCCATCCAATCATATGCCACAGGCATTCTAAGATACGAAATAGGCAAACTCCATGTCTGTGTGAGCAAACCAGAGACCCTAGAGGAAGCTCATAGGAGTCAGGGAGAACTCAAGAGCTACGTGTTCCCCCCCCACCCCCCATTCTCAGGGCCAGATTACGGAAGAGGACTGTTTTATAATGAGGTGTATCCCATTACTAATCATTTAAGTGCTACTGATGCTGAATATAGAGAGTGCCATTGTGATCTCCCAGCAGGCACTGGGGCACCTAGAAGCCCCCGCGATCGGCCAGATGGAACAGCCCACCTGTGACTCATTCATGCACCCTATCTGCCCCGCCTTTGCCTGCCTCCACTCACTGGATCTGAGTCTCTAGCTACGTACAGCAAGGTGAATAAAATGACAAAACTCAAGACTCAAGACTTCTTATGCTCAATGCTTCCATGTACACAATGTAGTGAAACACTGTTTCCCTTTGGCCCTAAATACAGATACAAAAAATAAATGTATAACATCAACAACACCAATACAACACAACATAAATATAAAAAGCATACCTTCGCACAGAGCTCCTCCCACTGGAGCTGCAGGTCCTCGGCTGCCCCGCCAGGGGGGGGCCCGTCTCTGGCCACCACGTACTGGGACAGCTCAGTCTTCATGGCCGCCAGCTCCGTCAGGCCGTGGGCCCAGTGCTGCAGAGCTTCCTCCAGCTCCTGCATCGTGCAGCAGAGTCACCTCAGTCCCGCACGGCCAACGCTCACATGCACACTCCCTCCCCCCTTTCTTTCATCTCCCGCCAGATTAGGGGACTGGGCAACACACTGGGACGGGGGTTGGGATAGGGTGAGGGGGATGGAAGAGGGAGGGGCAAGGGAAGAGCAACCAGCCAATGGTGGCCCAGAAGACACAACAATGACTGTCCAGCTCGCACTAACTACACTGCTGGCTTCCCAGTGGTGCCAGTTATGAACATGCTGCAGTGCGCGAGCTGCACAGTGCATGCAGCTGGTCAGGAGGAAAGCCAGTGCCAACCGCTCCCGTCGGCTATAGGCACAGACAGGAGAATTACAGGAGGATCATCCAACATCTTTAGGACACTTTATATTACACTCATACATATTTTACTACCTTTTCTAATAGTTTTCTTTTTAACAATCTATTTTATTATTCATCTAAACTTTTTCCCTTATAGTTTATATATATTTACGCACAGCAACGGAGCTCTTATATTTCGCTACCATTGCACTGGACAATTGTGCATGTGACGATTAAAGACCTTCAATCTTATTAAATGTCACTTCTAAGTTCTACACTTAACCCAAGTAGAGCTAGACACTGTAACTGAGAATAAGGGGAAGTACATTCCCTTGAGCACTTGGACCTTTCCGATAAGCACCTTGATGATCTTCTCTGTGAGCCGGATCTCCTCCAGACATTCAGGCAGCGGCTGTTTCAGTCTGTTCCTCACCTCCTCCAGCCGCTCTCCGCTATCGGCTAGCCTGGCCTTGTAGCGTTCCCAGTTCTGGGGAGAACATTCATAGAACGCGTGAGAACAGCATCACTGCCAGGGTCTCCGGCTGAGCACAGCACACAGGAATCTCTCCTCCTGAACCGCTGGCTTAGTGAGTCAAAATCCTTCGTTACGGACACAGGTCAGATCCAGCTATACGGGGACCACACACAGCGTACTGAGGAGCAAACGCTTGGCCACCTGCTCCATTAGAGATCGGGGATTGCATCACATCTGCCATGTCACTGCTGAGATGTTCCGATGTAGGTCAGTGTGATCAAAGCTGGATTCCCTACCCGAATCCCTCAGCTGTGTGTGAGCATCTCAGCATGACTGCATATAGGCACGGAGGCGCATGCATGTGTGTTTAAGTATCGGTGTTTGGACCTGAGGGTTCTGACTGCAAAGCAGGATCCATGACTTAAATAACGGTAAAGACTGTTGAACCTGTCAGAGCAAACAAGCACTTTGTTACCTTAGAGTCAATGAGGTCCCTTTGAGCAAGTGTCTGCCCTCATGACCTTTTCATGACCTTTCCCATGTACCTGCAGGATGGCCTCTGTGAGGGCCCTGCGCTTTCCCAGCAGGCTCTCCGTGCGCTCCCAGTCCTCCTGCAGCAGCCGCAGCTCCGTCTGCAGCTGCGCCTGGGTCTGTGCATCAGACGCAGAGCATAGCTGCCAGCCAATCTGCATGGTCTGCCTGTAGACAGTATGGCGGCGGCCCATGTGGTCCTCAGCATGCTGGACACGATGGGGACAGGGCATGAGTGGGGAGGGAGGGGGGGACGGAGAGACAGACAGACAGACAGACAGGCAGACAGACAGACAGACAGGCAAACCCTACCTTTAGGTCTTGCAGGGACCGTCGGAGCTCGCGCAGACTGCAGTGGGCGGGGCCAGCAGGGGGCAGGAGCGAGTCAGTCTGGCTCAGCAGTGTCCTCAGTTCATTCGTGCCGTGTATGTAGAGCTGCCAGTACCTCACTAAGGCCCTCAGCAGGGATCCATGCTGCTGCACCCTTACCAGCACAGAGTGCCAGCGCTCCCTCATGTGCGTCAGCTGGAGAGTGAGGTCACGCCTGTGGAACGATGGGTCATGTGACTCACGCTCACTCTCAGGTACCCTATGGTTTCCCAGCGAATGGCACACAAACACACAGACCTCCGAAACCATCCTCTGGAAACATATTTATCTACCATGACACGTCAATTAACACAAGCGGGCACAGGGCGACACGGCCATTAAAAACATGGTTCTCATTTGAGATACAAACCTTCTCGCAAAAGTTTCCATTGCCAATCACTCAATAATGAACTGAGACTCAGTTACAATCACAGTAACTTCGCCTTAAAAACACCCAAAAGCAGAAGAGTAGCTAAGTATCGATTCTTTATTTGTTTCCTTGAAGGCTGACAGCATATACTGTACAGTTCATTCCGCACCAGGTCTTACTATGAAAGTGCTGCTGAAATTGGGACCTACTTAACAGCAGTTTCGATAACCATGTTCCTACACTGATACACCATCTGCTGCCAATGAAATCACCCCTGAAGTGCCACAGTACTGACAGTATCCTGTTGGGTGCGGCAGCTACTCCAGCACCGGTGCTTGTCGATCTCTTACCTGGGCTCGACCTCCAGGCTCTCCAGCAGACACTGTCCCTCCTGAAGGATGGACCACAGAAGCTGGTCTCCCCTGGGAAGCTCCACCCGCAGCTTCTGTGGGGGACACTGATTATTACGGACACGGGAACTAGAGATTCCACCCATCACGTATAAACGGGATCTGCCCCACACTGAAAAATAAAATGCTGTGTCCCATTTTGAAACAATATGGGACATGATTTTGCCCAGTATTAAACCAAACAGGCACAACAGGAACCCGGGCCGCGGCAAGCCGATGTGGGGCCTTCGGAGGCCGTCGAGCCATCGGGGAGAGTCACTGGCTGCTTCTCAGGCCAGTGAGTGAGGCACAGTCGGACACGGTCGGTCCCCATCCGCACTGGTCTGGCTGATTTAGCATGTTGATTCAGTACTGAAGCTAGCTGGTGAAACTCAGCTCTCTGATTGGGCTGCATGTCAATCATCACCTCTAGTGGTGTCACTGTGTTCCAGCTCAATTTTTCACAATCGCCGTGAGCTGACTGTCTGTTAGCCTTGGTTGGTGCTAGTTTCTTGCTGTTGGCTTGGTGCGTGTCCAGCTTAATTAATTAACAACAAGGCAACAAACAATATGTTCTGAAGGAGGCAAGGAATACATACATATGCACGTCAGATGGGGCCAGGGGTGTGGTAAGAGCGGGCAGAGTATCACGGGGAGGGGGGCTACCTGGAGCACGGCGAGTTGCTCTCGCAGGGAGGGGGAGCAGTGGGGCTCCTCCCTGGCCAGACTGTCCTCCATGCTCTGCAGGAAGGCTGTCCAGCACTGGCAGAGAACCTGGAAGCTCTGCTGACCCACGGCGCCCTGCTGCAGCTCACTGAGAGACACGGGCATGAGAGACACGGGCATGACGACAGCCACAGTCAAATGCATGGCGAGAGGCACAGGCACGCAGACACACACGTGACAACAGCCACACACACGCATGAGAGACACACGCATGGCGAGAAGATGCTGTCAGTTTATCCGGAGCATCATGAGTTTTGCCACAGAACCATATTACCACGGTCTTCACTCACCACACCCCAAATACCCCAAAGGGCTTTTTAACTTTTTTTAAATGCCTTAAGGTTCAGGAGGTGTTACCCAGGTCCAGTACATTCATGCCCAGTAACAAATAACAGGACCTGCAGTCTGCGGCCCTGTGGAAAAGAGTGAACAGACATGTAAGATGTAACAGAAGAGCGCAGTTCCCCCACCTGTACGCCTGTGCCACCTGTGTGAAGGTCACAGCCCACTGCCTGTTGAGGGCTTGAAGTCTGTCACCAGCAGGGTCCCCCTGGGGCAGCATGTCACCCCTCCAGTTCAGGGCCTCCAGCTCAGGTCCTAAGGAGCCCAGGTCCTGCAGGACGCTCTGGAGCAGAGGAGCAGAGGAGCAGCCATTCACCACCACTGCAGAACCCGTAGCCTGACCCACAGTAACGGGCTGTAAAGCACCGCCAGTAAAGCGGGCCGCCGCTGAAATGCTTCTAGCAGATACTTTACTCCTGCTGAACAGCGGAATGACACTGGGTCGTGTTTAGATTCCCATGGACGGCTTTCTGGGACACTGCACATGGTTTGTGGGCATTGGGGGCTGCTGCCTGTTTGCAGGACGCTCCCGGGGGGGGGGGGGGGGGGGGGGTCACACGCATGAAGCCCCCACTCACCTGGGGGGCAGAGTCTGCGCCGCCGGCCAGGCTGCTCTGGCAGGAGCAGAGGTGCAGCTCCAGGGAGGCCAGACTGCTGGTGAACTTCTGCAGCTCCTCCAGCTCCTCCTGCACGTGCACACACACACACACACACACACACACAGACACAGACACACACACACACATACACACACACACATACACACACACACACACACACACACACACATAGACACACAGGTTTGTAATTATATCTTTGTGGGGACACTCCATTCATTTCTATGGGGTAAAGTCTAATCCCAACATGACGACCTTAACCCCGACCGAGAACTAACCTTAACCATAAGTAACCAAACGAAACATGCTCTCCAAGGGCCTGTACTATTATCACAGCTTCTGATTCTATTATCATAGCCTCCTGTTTAGTAGCCCCAGAAAGTTCTATACTTTGGAAAAAATATGCAGTCCAGCAATTCATACTCCCTACATGTACGCAAAACAAGCCACGATTGGACCTTCAGGACACTAACAAAACCAGTCATTGATAGATATTCTGAAATAAATATACTTCAGATCATATAACTAGCTATGGATACATCAGAAGGCGATTTTTTTTTATTTTCAACATTTTGTGGAAATGGCATCCCGAGGTTTACGAAGCTTTTACTTTTATTTCATATAATTTTCTTTATTCCTAGCCTTTTGCTCCTATTTTCAATATGTAAATCATTAAACCACTATTGACATGTTTCACGTATTCTGGATATTTTCAGGCTTGTAACAATGTCACCACAATATAATATGTACAGCAATGTTCTCCACACATGAGGAACCAGGCTGTTTTGACAAATTCATGAGTTTGATTAGGCTGTTATTAGTATTATGGGGATTTTTCTTGCATAGTTAATTACTTCTTACTAATGATCAGTCCTTACATTGTGCTATTATTTCATATCCCAAAAGAATATTTCTTTTAAGCTGCTATAAAAATAAACACCTAAAACTGTAAAAACAATTCAGAAATGTCAGCATCATGACCAAAATTTACTTGGGTTGAATATCACCAATTACAGCTCAAAGATCAGCATATGGACATGCCTGACCATCAATTACAGCTCAAAGATCAGCATATGGACATGCCTGACCGCCAATTACAGCTCAAAGATCAGCATATGGACATGCATGGCCGCCAATTACAGCTCAAAGATCAGCATATGGACATGCCTGACCGTCAATTACAGCTCAAAGATCAGCATATGGACATGCCTGACTGCCAATTACAGCTCAAAGATCATCATATGGACATGCATGGCCGCCAATTACAGCTCAAAGATCAGCATATGGACATGCATGACCGCCAATTACAGCTCAAAGATCAGCATATGGACATGCCTGACTGCCAATTACAGCTCAAAGATCAGCATATGGACATGCCTGAATGCTGGCATTGACCTCTTACCTGTAGGTGTCCCTCTCTCCTTGCGAGTGCCTCCCTTAGCTTGAGGAGTTCACATGACAACATCCAACCCTCTGATTGGATAAAGATGGCTGCTGGGACATTCATGTGGCCAGTGAGATGTTTGCTAGCTTCCATCACTTCCTCCATGCTTCTCTGCAAGACCTGCAGACTCTGCTGCTGCATCTGTCCAACATTTAGGTCATGAAGAAAGGCCTCTTTAAAACAATCCTTTTTAAAAACAGGTTTGTGTTCTAATAAATCCATCTGATACCATGTCAGAAACATTTTAACACTTTTACATTCTATTACATGTCTTGCTGATATCATTTTGGTACATTCTGACAGATGTAAATGTATAATAAATGACAGCTTAGTATAATTATTGAAATGCACTGAGTGTAGCTGTATGAGGTGCCGCTGTGTGTCAGTGTGCGCGTTAGCATGTAGCCCCTCGCAGCATCCTTGGCCCTGATGCGCGTCAGTGTGCGCGTTAGCATGTAGCCCCTCGCAGCATCCTTGGCCCTGATGCGCGTCAGTGTGCGCGTTAGCATGTAGCCCCTCGCAGCATCCTTGGCCCTGATGCGCGTCAGTGTGCGCGTTAGCATGTAGCCCCTCGCAGCATCCTTGGCCCTGATGCGCGTCAGTGTGCGCGTTAGCATGTAGCCCCTCGCAGCATCCTTGGCCCTGATGCGCGTCAGTGTGCGCGTTAGCATGTAGCCCCTCGCAGCATCCTTGGCCCTGATGCGCGTCAGTGTGCGCGTTAGCATGTAGCCTCTCGCAGCATCCTTGGCCCTGATGCGCGTCAGTGTGCGCGTTAGCATGTAGCCCCTCGCAGCATCCTTGGCGCTGGGCCTCGGCCTTCGCAATGGACTCACCTTACTGGCTTCCAGTCGTTTTACGACTTGCTCAGCAGTGTGCTGACTTCCAGGCCTGGCTGCCAGCAGGAAGCTGGCCTGTTCCTGGTGGACCTGCAGACTCTGCCAGCAGCTCATGAAGGCCCTGCTGTACCTTCTCCAGAGGCCCAGCAGCTCCTGGGCCCGAGGCAGAGCGCCGCCCACCTCCTGGCTGACTGCTGCCCTGCTAAAAACGGGAAGCAAACAAAAACAGGCACCAGTGCTACACAAGACTTCATGGAGTTCAGCTGCAGACACACAGTGTCACACAACTGTCCAAACAGGAAGGGACAGACACTCTTTAAATGTATATTTGGTTATTATGTCATGTGATGGACATGTGAGACTGGGGGAGTCCCCTGCCCGGTGCCCTGTGTGTCTCACTGTGGCCATGTTACGGATAAGCATTTATGATGAAGGATGGATGGATGGATGGTTGGATGGATGGATGGTTGGATGGATGGATGGTTGGATGGATGGATGGATGGATGGATGGATGGTTGGATGGATGGATGGATGGTTGTTCATGCAGGTAATGTTTAATTGTGGTTGTTCTAAACTTTCACACCAGCCAACGAGGAGAGAACAGTCCTGTCTACTCAGGTACTGACCGAGCTTCCTGCTTCTCTATCTGCTCTGATAAGAGCTGAGCTGCAGCAGGACTGATAACGTCCCTCAGGTTGCAGAAGTTCTGGTTTAAAGCCTCCCATTTCTCTTCGGCGCCCCCTGCCTCGACCTGCAGGAGCTACAGGCAGAAATACACAGTCCAGCTCAGGAGCATTACAGTTTATATCCATATCAGCAGCTTCAATACGGATGTCAGGCATTCAGCAAACTTTCATAACCCAGGCAGTCCACAGAAAGGGACTCAACCTGCTCAGTCCATAAAAGCCAGTAGCAGCACGAACGACACACAGACTCACAGGTCTGAAAGAGATTTAAAATTGACAACACTATCCAATGAAATAAATCAATGAATTTAAAGACATCCGAAAATTGCATGCGTCTGGTCATTTTGTATATCGGAGTTTAACACTCAAGCCCATGAAGCTGACCGGAACCTGGCCGAGAGCACAGATACCTGTAGCTCATCCACGTGGTCCTGCAGTGCATGCTGGGAGAACTGGGCGTGAGTGCCCTGCTCCAGAGTGTACTGGCTCTTGGTGGTGTGGAGTGCTACCTCTGCTAGCCCCTTCGTTACCAGGCCCCAGAGATCCAGGGCCCACTGCAGCCTTGGGCGGAGAGCAGTGACCTGCAAAGACAGGAAGTGACAGAGGTGAACTATACTGCCCCCCAGAGGTGAAACACAATAACTGCGCTAAACTAAGAAACTTTGTCGTGGGATAAAACAGAGCCTAAGAAACTCAATTTCAGTCACAACTCAATTTTGAAAAATGTGGTTACGGTGTTTTGCCTTTAGTGTTAGGGTCTAGTGTTATAATGGTATAATGGACTGCATTTTATAGTAGTTATTTATTATTATTTATTTTACTGTGCTACTGATCTAGTATAGTATATTCATAGTTAATATGTATGAGGCATTGTGCTATAATACAACACAGTGTACTAAAGCAACATGACGTACAGGACAGAGTACGGTGCACTTTATCTTGTGATCATGCTCAGATAATACGCAGTGAATCTCTGACACTGCATTACGGGTGCAGTGAGCAATCAGAGCTGAGCACCCGGGGTATGTGAGGCACCTGCTGATGCAGATCTGCGCAGTCCCTGCTGAGCGTGTCCAGCTGCCCGCTGCATGCGCAGTCGGGACGCAGCTCCCCGTCTGTATCGCTCAGGCAGGCTTCTCTCAGCTCCTGAAGCTGGGTGTCCGTATCTTTCAGCTTCTCCTCTGTGTCCTGCGCCATGTTCACAGGCCAACATTTATGCACTTCGCAATGCGAACAGACCCGCAATAGCCAAGGTGGTGTGTGTCGGACAGGGGTGTGAGTGTGGACGCATACCCCACACTCCTGCAGCGCCTCCCTGGCCTGCCAGCGACTGGCAGGCCTCTCCGCCTGGCTCAGCTTCTCCTTCTGCCTGGACAGGCCTCTGCCCAGGACCCGCAGCCTCTCGTCTCTGGCCAGGCAGGTCTGGAGGTCCTTCTCCAATTGCTGGACCTGAGGAGCACCAGAGCATTTTCACGCTCGCTGTCACATCGCTGAATGAACCTGAGCTCAAAAGTCCAGCTACATTTATACCGAAATTAAGCTGCTCGCTGTTTCCTTTTGATGCCATACCTGCGTCACGTGCTTTAGACTAAAACTTCTGCTAAATAAATAGATGTGCATGTAAATGCAGAATGAGTTAAACGAAAAACTGTCTCAAACTAAGCTGAATTAGCATTAGTGTTCTGGGAAGAGCGTAAAGAGGACAGGCGGGCAGGCGGGCAGGCGGGTCCCAGGAGACAGATTTGTAGGTAAGCGGGACCCAGTTCATAATGAAACAGAGGAATGGGCTGCATATATATATATATATATAAAACCTTGGTAAACAGATCACTTTTAAACATGATTCTCATGTGCTCTACAGTTTTGTTCTTTTTATACCTGAAATATCTACCAGTGCAGTTCAGGTTAAGTATTCTCCCCAAAGAGAGCAATACTCTGGCTAAGCGTCAGTTGTTACAATCTGTTCTCACGACCTCTGTATTATCAGACAGTGCTCACCTGACTACACAGCGCCCCCTTCAGGTGGAGCCAGCGCAAGTTCAGGGCGCCAAGCTTCTCAGCATGCAGCGCGTGTTCATATCTTGAGGCTGGAAGGTCAGTGCCACTGGACTGTAACACTGACTGGTTGAGCGTGTCGACCGTAAGCTGGTGACATGCCATCTCAACCTGATACTCCTGTGGAAGAGAGACTAACATCAGCGGGAAGCAGACCTCCTGGATGGAAGCTGACATCATGTTGTGTGACACTGAGATGCCTTTGTATGACACTGGTCCAGTCGGCAGAGTTGGAACCTCAGACCCCAGGGCTGTGGCCTGCAGTTCAGCCCCAGGAGACCCCATGTCTTCCTACGTTAATGTCATGGGGGCTCTCAGTTCAGGGGAATTTCTCACCCTAAACTGTCCCTTGTCTGTATATTTGCCCAATATGTCCCTCAAATCCAATGTGTTGGGCGGCCATGACTAGTCAGTGCGGGATGTGACTGAATGATCGCGACACCTATGGGAATGAGTGAGTGAGCAGGCCGTAGGCCGTCTTGGGGACGCAGTCCCTCTGGACTTTGAGTACGGAATGTTAACTTACCGTTGAACATGTCCCTGATGACACGCATCACTTTTACTACATAGTTGACATTATTCACTTTACATGGGGTGGTCATTATGTCCTGACTCGTCATTGTATATTTGCGTAGACCTGCTATTATCTACAGTGAAGTAAATAGGTCACAGGGATGTGGACTTGATGCCCTCATTCTGCTCAAACTTGTCATGCCCCGGTCTGACGTCACATCCCAGGGACCTGACAGCTGTCACACCCAAAGCTATCCTCTAAGCCAGGGTTCCTCAAACCAGTCCTCGGGGCATCCCAGACGGTCCGTGTTTTTGCTCCCTCCCAATTCCCTGGGGGACACCGAGGACTGGTTTGAGAAACACTGCTCTAAGCATGCTAAGATCACAAGCAGTTACACTGCCATTAGTGAGCTCACTGCAGATGTTTCTGCATATTGGCTCCTTTAGTTTTGTACAGCTCTGACAGATTGTGACGGAACATAACAGATTGTGTCAGACCATGACAGATCGTGACGGAACGTGACAGATTATGTCAGATCGTGACAGATCGTGTCAGACCGTGACGGAACATGACAGATTGTGACAGAACGTGACAGATCGTGACATGCAGCATCATGACAGATTGTGACAGAACGTGACAGAACGTGACAGAATGTGACAGATCGGCTGAAACCTTGTGTCTCTGCAGCAGCGGCTGAAGCCCTGCAGCACTGCTGGCCTGACGGATCTCCTGATGATCTTCTTTCAGCCTCTTCTCCATTGCATCCATCCAGACTCCCAGCTCTGTCATGGCCTCCGAAGGTTGCAGCTTCTCCATCAACTGCTAAAAGTGGGGAAACAATATACTACCAGAAAACCTAATGCCTCCATACCTCACTGTTATTGTAGCACTGTCTTTATGTTCATTTTATACAGCTGTGGTGTAGTACCATATTGGTGTAGTACCATAATCCAACAATCCAGATCTTCCTCAGGATTTAGGAACACCCTTTCAAAGCCTTTCAAAAGTACTGAGCCAGTTCCCGAAGGTCACCTTCCCATTACCTCCCAGCCTGGTTCCTGGGAGGCATCTCCAATCTCTTCACTTGTATTATTTAATATCCACTGGATCGTTAGTAATCATACCATGTCACTGTATTTCCAAACACAGGCACACAGTGTTTATTTAGTTATGAAATGTTGTTTTATTTTTATTAGTTAAGCTGTAACTTCTAAAGATAAGCCTTTGGGAGTCGTGTTCTCCTTCCTTTATCTCGCTTTCTCTATCTTGCTTTTTCTCTTACTTCTTGACATGTTTCAGCTTTGGTCATTCAGCTCAGTTACTGCAACATGGGAGGTTTTCTGCTGTACAACAGCCAACAGCCTTGAAGGTCTGGCCAAGAACTTTAGATAACAGAACATCACGCATACACAGAGAGATGCTTCAGGATCTGACCGCAGCGTGAGTATCCAGAAACGAAACTTCATCAGTAATGCTGTCTACTGACGACTAAACCACTGTACTGGGTGACTTCAGACTTTCTAGTGAAATGTAATGAAATGAAATTAAATGACATGAAATTATGCTTTATTTTCCATTTGCACCAGTATGAGTTCAGGCACACTGGAATGCCTCTTATGGAATATCCCCTCTCACTGTCCTTAGAGACACGCATATTTATATTCAGCCGAGAGCAAAGCTTGGGCTCTGAGCTCAGGATCAGCCATTTAAATAGCCCCACTGGAGCATTTCAGGCAGTTAAGGGCCTCGCTCAAGGGCCCAATAAATATGCAACAAACCAGCATCCTTCAGATCATAGGCACAGAGGCCTAAGCCACTCAGCTACACAAGCTGGAGACGTGGAGGGTGTGGCCTAGCTGGGCCGTACCTGGTGCAGCCGCTCTTGGACAGAAGGCAGAGTGGACAGGATCTCGGCCCAGCCCTGCTCCAGCTGTGTCAGCTGTTCCCGCAGGGTGCCCGTGTCCCCGCACCTCTTCAGCTGCAGCAGCTGTTCACCCGTGCTGATCACAGAGGCCTTCAGCAAAGACCGGGCCTCCACCTCCTTGGTGAAGTCCTATATTAACAGAGCACAGCAGGGAGAAGTAGAATGCTTCAGACCAGAGTCACGACATACGGCGGATGAGTCACGACATATGGCGGATGAGTCACGACATACAGCGGGCGAGTCACGACATACGTGCACACTGACACATGGCTGAAGGGGAACATAGCTGTGGACTTAGGTGAGTCCCCCATCAGACGTCTGACATGTCCTGTGTTTGACATTATTCTAGTAAAATGTGTATCCCAGGTGTAATACCAGAGCAGCGTACAGCAATAAGACAGGGACACCAGCCCTGGCATGTGGCATCATCATTAAGGGCATAACCAAAAGGATTAGTAATAGTTTCATACTTATAACAAAGGTTCTTAATAACACGTTTATATGGCATGTATGTATGACATGTTGTGCTGGTTACTGGAAGTTTTAGGTGATTCCCAATCTCTTCATTTGTAAGAAATTAATCACGTGTCGTGAATGGTGGAATAATCTGCTGCACCACTTCCAATCAGATCCCTACTCCACCTTCAGGAAACAGCTAAAGACCCATCTGTTCCAGGAAATCCTCTACCGGCCTGGTAACACTCTATGCTCCCTGACCAGGAAATCCTGTACCGGCCTGGTAACACTCTATGCTCCCTGAGCAGGAAATCCTCTACCGGCCTGGTAACACTCTATGCTCCCTGAGCAGGAAATCCTCTACCGGCCTGGTAACACTCTATGCTCCCTGACCAGGAAATCCTGTACCGGCCTGGTAACACTCTATGCTCCCTGAGCAGGAAATCCTCTACCGGCCTGGTAACACTCTATGCTCCCTGACCAGGAAATCCTCTACCGGCCTGGTAACACTCTATGCTCCCTGACCAGGAAACCCTCTACCGGCCTGGTAACACTCTGCTGTTCGCAATGTCACACTTGCTGCTCAGTAGAATATCCGCCTTATTAGGTTCTTGCTTTGTTTGGTAGATGCCGAGTAGCTCCAGCCCCAGTCCTGCTTACACTCGTACCCGGGCTTTCACTGGAACCTCAGCCTAGCCTCACTCATGCTGAGTCGCCCACTCGACAGCATTCGTGTTTGTAATGTTGTAATATTTATTAATTTGTGCTGAATATATAAATGTAAAGTGCTATTAAAAATGGCTGAATGTCAGCTTACTATCTCTGGCCTTAATTTAGAGATTCGATGCTAAATTCATAGATGTGCAAAGGTAACATCACTTATAGGCCAGTGGATCATAAGGAACCACAGATCAAAAAAACAGCGAAGACAGCAGATTCACCAGAAAGTTGGCGAGCTGCCGGCGGTCGTGCTCCTGCTGACGGGGCGTGGCGTCACAGCGCCTCCTCCAGGACTGCAGCTGCTCCCGCGCCCTGCCCAGCCAATCACCCAGCGCCACTGAGTCACTGCAGAACCTGCAGGGACGGGCGGGACAGTCAAGGGCTCTCAGTAAGAGTTTCATTGTGTGCTGCACATATGACAACATACTGCGCTAATCCTGAAGCTTCATTCTGCTTATTTCCTTTTATATTTTCCAATTTCCCACAAACATGCACTTTATTCTTTATACTGTATCATTAATTCACTGTCCATATACAGTGTGTACATATGTTTTGGCAACATTGTATAAATTTGTACACTAATGAAAGCTAACTGAATTACAGATCTTTGGGGGGGGGGGGGTGAAATATCCCTCCCATTCAGCTCTCCACCACACATTCTGCTCAGGGTCTCGGCCACCTGAGGCCGGGGACACAGAGGGGAGCCGTGTGGCTCAGCATGTGTCTCATGGACAGACGCACCTGGCCCACAGATGCGTGAAGGCAGAGACCCGCAGCTGCTCCCGCTCTGCGCAGCGGCGTACGGCGTTCCAGCGGCTCTGCAGCTCGCGCAGCGCAGCCCCCACGGTGCTGGCGAACCCCCCAGCCTGCAGCACCTGGCCCTGCTCCACGGCAGCCCCCAGCGGTGCCCGGCTCTCCTCCAGGGCCCTGCTCACCTGCTGCGGGGGGAAGACACACGATGGTATTAATAGGGTGTTGCTGGTAAACGGCAAGTATGCTCAGCCAATCAGCAGGCAGGAGCACAGGAATACAGACAGCGTATAAATGGAACAGCGGCATTGTTTATTTTTAGGGTTCTGTTCATCAGGCAATGTTTCTGTTTACACAGGTTCTACAGATGTGGGGCCAATGTGATGCACAGATGTTCCTCTACAGCTGTGGTGTCAGTGTGATGCACAGATGTTCCTCTACAGCTGTGGTGTCAATGTGATGCACAGATGTTCCTCTACAGCTGTGGTGTCAATGTGATGCACAGATGTTCCTCTACAGCTGAGGTGTCAGTGTGACACAGTCTTCTCCAGCTGTGGTGTCAGTGTGACACAGTCTTCTCCGGCTGTGGTGTCAGTGTGACACAGTCTTCTCCAGCTGTGGTGTCAGTGTGACACAGTCTTCTCCAGCTGTGGTGTGATGACGTGGCAGTACCTCACAGATGCAAAGTGTCTGCTGCAGCTGCTCCTCCTGTTCCTCCTTTCCTGGCCCTGTACTCGAAGGCATCCTGGCCTCCAGGTCATTCAATAGTTTTGCTATCCAGCCACAACTCTCCTGCCACTGAGACCAAGCCTGAGGGAAGCACAGACAACATAAACGCACACAGTGTGAGCACAAAGAGTATTACACAGACAGCGCCAGTATGGACATTATAGGGACATACAGTGTGAGCTCAGACAGTGTGAGCACAGACGGCACAAGCATGGACAGCATGATCACAGACAGTGTGAGCACAGAGCACAAACAGTGTGATCACAGACAGCGTGAGCATAGACAGCATGAGCACAGTCAGCGTGAGCACAGACAGTGTGATCACAGACAGTGTGAGCACCAGTTTAATAATGTTTATTATTGTGGGCGAGTGGCAATTAAATTTGTGTAAACAGAGGTGTGACCATTGTACACATTTAAAACTGGATATAGACTAATGATGCAATGACAAATGACTAATAATTAATGCTCTTATAAAAATGAACATATATCTCTTTGAATAGTGGAAGTCATTTTCCCTGAATGTGTCATAGCTGTGTACTGGGGAGAGCATACGACTATGAGAATAATAAAAGTAATCAAAATCATAAGGCTCACTGAACATTAACTAAGCTGGCAAGACAAAACAAGTAAAATAAAATTGTATATAACCCAAATACAAGGAATATTTATAAAAATATGTAGAAAATGTACCTGATAAAATACCAGATCATTTTCCATCGCTAAAAAAATAACAGAAAACTGGTTCTTGGATGATTGCAGATTAAGGCTGAAGCACAGGCCTTTGTACCTGCAAGCCGTCCTGTAGCCACACTCCCTGCTGCACTGCCCTCTGCTGGAGAGTGCGAGCATCCTGCTCCAGCGCCGCCTGCGCTCGCGTCTGCGCTCCCGCCTGCGTCTGCGAGAGCTGCCGCACCATTGCCAAGTGGCACGCCAGCTTCTGGAAGAATGTCTGCCCCCCCCCCACCGGGCCCAAAAGGCAGACCGAGGGTCACTGACTTCACACTTAGAGAAACACACTAATAGCTGTGGGTCTGAACTTCACATACTTAGAATAATAACAGAATAATACTGCTCATTTTCACAGAGGGATATTCACTGCAGAATTATTCAATTAAAATTCATTAAAATGAAGCAGCAGTGCTGACTGAAGGTTTATTATGAATCGCTGAAATATATTTATTATTAAAGACTGCAGAATTTTTTATTCTTGCCAATTCAAGCAAAGCTGTTCATTTTGTTAGTATAAAGATATTCCTTGTGCCATTTGTTTCTTATCACATGACAAATCACAGCTGATGAGGTCATGTGTCACATGACTTGGTTAGACGGGGTACCTTGTGGCTGCTTAAGACAGCCTGCAGCTCGTCCTGACTGCGCAGCTGCACATGCTGACTGCGGATGAGTCTCTCCCAGCCCAGTTCCACCAAGCTGGTCAGTCCATGGAGTCTCTGCTCATACTGCAGCTGCTGTTCGAGCTGCTCCTGCAGCCCCCCCTGCTGGCTTTGCAGGGAGGTACAGGCAGTGTTCAGCAAGTCCTGCAGACAAACGGAAGCCCATAATTACAGACACATATAGCTGATATTCATTAAAACATTTTTTACTGAATACTTCAATTTTTGTCCCTCCACAGGCAACAAAACTGGCCACGAAACACAGGCATACAGCACTGTGCTGTGTATATATTCTGGTATTTATATATTGCTTATTTCTGTGCTGTGTATATACTTTTGCACAGTGACACTGTATATACACAGTGCAGCCTGGGAGTCATTCATCAGCACAGAGTGCAGTGTTCGGACAGCAGTCACTGTACCTCCAGCTGGACGGCCTCCTGTCTCAGTATGGCGGGCATGCTCCAGGTCACAGGCTGCACCGCCTTTCCAGACGCCAGGCCCTCCTGCAGGAACAGGTCACAACAAAGGTTGGCACTGCTCCATGGACAGCAGGAGATACTGAAATGCCTGTGCTGATGTTTGGTCTGCACAGTCTGCCGAGAAACTCTGAGAAATGTGTCACTTAAGTGATTAATGTGGCTAAGTGGGGCAGGCCTCATCTATGTCATTTAGTCTTTAAACAGACATGCATGTCTTAAATAAACAACAGTAAAGCAAGGCATGCCTGTCACTTTCTGGGATGAGCTTTCAGAAGATTCTTTGCTACTTAAGGAAAGTCTGAAATACCACATATATCGCTAGCTGATAGGAGAAGGTTTAGGATCCCTGGCTGTGATATATGCATGGAACAGTGATCACTGACTATGTTATATCCATAGATCGGTGAGCCCTGATTTTGATATATCCATGGATCAGTGAACTCTGCCTGTGATATATCCATAGATCAGTGAACCCCTGACTGTGATATATCCATACATCGGTGACCACTGCCTGTGATATATCCATAGATCGGTGAGCTCTACCTGTGATATATCCACAGATCAGTGAACTCTGCCTGTGATATATCCATGGATCAGTGATCCCCGACTGTGGTATGTCTGTGATATATCCATAGATCAATGATCCCTGGCTGTCGTATCTCCATGGATCAGTGAGCTCTGCCTGTGATATATCCATAGATCAGTGATCCCTGGCTGTGGTATCTCCATGGATCAGTGAGCTCTGCTTGTGATATATCCATAGATCAGTGATCCCTGGCTGTGGTATCTCCATGGATCAGTGAGCTCTGCCTGTGATATACCCATAGATCAGTGATCCCTGGCTGTGGTATCTCCATGGATCAGTGAGCCCTGACTGTGATATAGCCATAGATCAGTGAGCTCTACCTGTGATATATCCACAGATCAGTGAACTCTGCCTGTGATATATCCATAGATCAGTGATCCCTGGCTGTCATATCTCCATGGATCAGTGAGCTCTGCCTGTGATATATCCATAGATCAGTGATCCCTGGCTGTGGTATCTCCATGGATCAGTGAGCCCTGACTGTGATATATCCATGGATCAGTGATCCCTGACTGTGGTATCTCCATGGATCAGTGAGCTCTGCCTGTGATATATCCATAGATCAGTGATCCCTGGCTGTGGTATCTCCATGGATCAGTGAGCTCTGCCTGTGATATATCCATAGATCAGTGATCCCTGGCTGTGGTATCTCCATGGATCAGTGAGCTCTGCCTGTGATATACCCATAGATCAGTGATCCCTGGCTGTGGTATCTCCATGGATCAGTGATCCCTGACTGTGATATATCCATAGATCAGTGACCACTGCATGTGATATATCCACAGATCAGTGAACTCTGCCTGTGATATATCCATAGATCAGTGATCCCTGGCTGTCGTATCTCCATGGATCAGTGAGCTCTGCCTGTGATATATCCATAGTTCTTATCTCGTGGCCATAGGTGGAAATTAGCGGGAGAACATTTCAAACTGGATTTAAGGAAGCACTTCTTTACACAGCGTGTAGTCAGAGTATGGAATAGTCTTCCTGATAACGTAGTGCAAGCTGAATCCTTGGGTTCCTTTAAATCAGAGCTAGATAAGATTTTAACAACTCTGAGCTATTAGTTAAGTTCTCCCCAAGCGAGCTCGATGGGCCGAATGGCCTCCTCTCATTTGTATAGTTCTTATGTTCTTCTTATGTTCTTATCAGTGATCCCTGGCTGTGGTATCTCCATGGATCAGTGAGCCCTGACTGTGATATATCCATGGATCAGTGATCCCCGACTGTGGTATGTCCATGGATCAGTGAGCTCTGACTGTGATATATCCATAGATCAGTGATCCCTGGCTGTGGTATCTCCATGGATCAGTGAGCTCTGACTGTGATATATCCATAGATCAGTGATCCCTGGCTGTGGTATCTCCATGGATCAGTGAGCCCTGACTGTGATATATCCATAGATTAGTGATCACATGAGGTTTGAGCTCCTCATGACTGACCTGCCATGTGCTTCCAATCCCATCCAGGGCAGTCAGTGTAGCCTCCAGCTGCTCATGGACCTGGGGCCTTCGCCTCTGAGCCGTCGCATCCCCTTCAGTCCCAGTAGAAGATCTGAAGAGAAAAATGTGCTTAGACAGTCCACCCAGTTCACCTGCCTGCCCTTCCTGACACACAACTCAAAAAGCAGCTTTCCAAGCCCTGCCAAGATTTGGTCACCAGCTAGTATGATGTCTAAAGAAAATGGCTTATCTATGTCTGTACTCTAGTGTAACATTACTGAATGACAGAGACATGTTCTTCTGTTGCTTCTACTTAGCAGGTAATAAAGGGAAGTCCAACAATCAGAGCCTACATGCTTTAGCTAACTGGGGAGTCTTACCTGGTCAGCAGTTGAGCCTTGTACTCCTTTGTGGCTCTTTGCAGCCACCCCTGGCTGCTGTAATGCAGTAACGCCGCAGCCAGATCTCTCTGCTCTTTCAATTCAAGCTGGAGCTCCTGCAGAAGAAGATCATAACATCATGCAGAGAAGTGAGCCAAAGCTCGACGTTTTAAGTAGCATCTCTCAATGTACCAAATGAAACCTGTCACCACGTCATTAAACAAGCCTGATCTCTCTGATGCAGTGGAATACCAACCTCATCATCATTCATTCATTCATTCATCCACCCACTTTCTGTACCTTTGCAGGATTGGGGGGGGGGGGGGTACGGAGCAGATCCCAGAGCCTACAGGCACACCTAGGACAGGGGCACCAACCCTTTCCTGGGATCATATACAGTACTGTACCAATCACACCTATATTGGCAATTTGGTAACTCAAAATAATAACAGTGCGGTTAGTTGGCGCCCACCCAGAGTTGTTGCCGACCTGCGCCCGATACTCCCGGGAGAGGCTCCGGGCCCCCCGCAACCCCAGTGGGGATTAAGCGGTTACGATAATGGATGGATGGATGGAAATTAATAACAGTATGTTTTTGGACTGTAGAGGGAAAACCAGAGCGCCTGAAAGAAAGCTTACGAGGACATGGAGAGAACATGCAAACTCCACACACAGAGCGAGGGCGGAGACTCGAACCCTGGTCTATTAAGTAGTACAGCGACTGCACAGACCACTGTACCACCCACGAACCCAATCATTTTATTAAAATAAACTATAAAACAAGACTCGAATTAAGCAGCCTCTTCTTGAAAATATTGTCTCTTCAAAGTAAATAGCTTGACTTGAAAAACTAAGTAGTGCAGAGTGGACAGTAGAGATTTGTGATGTTAAGAGTTCATTGATATGCTCCACCAAGGTCTCAGGGTTATAGCCACTGATCTTACCTTCTCCTGCTGGATGGATTGAATCTTCAGAGTGGTCAGGAGCTCTGGATTGCTGACAGTGTGCTCCAGCCCTCCCTCTTGGGCTAATACTCCACACTGAAAGTCACTCTGCAGCAATATTGGGGGTCAATTTGATAGTATTAGGCTGAGCCTGGACCAGATGGTCACACCAGCTATGAAGTCTTTCTGACTAGATCTGATTCTTAGTTTAAAGTTTAGACTGTGAATCCCCACTTCAACAAGAATCAACATGCATCAGTTGCTACATTATCAGGATGGATTTCTAAATTGTCCCCAAAGGCCTTAAACTGGACTTTAAATTAAGGTGTCTGCTAAGTATGTGAATGTGTGTGCAGGTTTGTGGGTATGAGTAAATCGGTGTACCTGATCCTGGCTCCAATGTTCTGACAGCGGCAATAATGGGAGCAAGCTGATCTTGAGTTGGTCTAGGGTTGACAAGAGTGTAACGGTCCATCCATGTGTTTCAGCAACATCCTGTGGACTCAGGCTGTACAAACTGGATACATTTTTCTCCATTTCCTCACATGCTCCCTGCACATACAAAGAGAACCAACGTTATCAGTGACCAGATAGGCTAACTGCCACTAAGTGGTGCAAAAGATCTCTCCATAGTGCTGACCATTGACATCTCCTTTGCTTACCTGACAGGTGAGTAGCTGCTCCTCTATGCCACCTGGCATTGGTGCCCCTGGAAGCATATCACTGAGACTCTGATGTGCTCTTTCCAGCCAAGCCCTAACCTGAGTGGTTAGCTCACATAATGACTGGAGGCCCTGGTCAACCCAGGGGCCACCAGAAACTGGCACATGCATGGGGGGCACTGCCAATGGCTCTAGGGGAATGACCACATCCCCCTGCACTAGTGGCACAGTCTGCAAAGGCACAGACACATCCTTGTGGGGAACTGAGGACCTAATACCTAATACATCCCTCTGGGGAAATTTCATAGTCTCATGTGTCACTGACAGAGTGTCTTTGGGAGCTGACACATCCTTCTTGGGAACTGACACAGTCTCCTTTGTTTCTGATATAGTCTCTTTGGTAGTGAACACATCCTTCTTGGCAATTGACAGGGTGTCATGTGTTACTGACACATCCCCTTGGGGACCTAACACAGTCTCCTGTGTTACTGATGTAGTCTCTTTGGTAACTGACACAATATCCTGTATTACTGATGGAGTGTCTTTGGTAGCCGGCACATCCCTTTTGGGAAGTGACACACTGTCACTCGTTACTGATATATTCTCTACTGGATCTGAAAAATCATTCTGGAGAACTGACATGGTGTCCTGTATTACAGATATAGTCTCCTTGGGAGCTGACACATCCCTCTTTGAGACTGACTCTGTCTCCTGTGTTACTGATGTAGTCTCTTTGGGAGTTGACACATTCATATAGGGAACTGACACAGACTCCTGTGTTAGTGATGTAGTCTCTTTGGTAGCTGACACATCCTTCTTGGGAGCTGACACAGTCTCCTGTGTTTTTGGAATAGTCTCTTTGGGAGCTGACACATCCCTCTTGGGAACTGACACCATCTCCAATGTCACTGATGTAGTCTCTTTGGTAGCTGAAACAACCCTCTTGGGAACTGACATTGTCTCCTCTGTCACTGATATAGTCTCTTTAGGAGTTGACATATCCCTCTTGGCAGTTGACAGAGTGCCATGCGTTTCTGATACAGTTTCTGGAGGAACTGATACATCCTTTTGGCGAACTGACACAGTCTTTGGTGTTATTGATGTAGTCTCTTTGGAAGCTGACACATCCCTCTGGGGAACTGACACAGTCTCCTCTGTCACTGATGTAGTGTCTTTGGGAGCTGACACATCCGATTTGGGAACTGAAACAGTCTCCTGTGTTACACATATCGTCACCTTGGTAGTTGGCACATCGCTCTTGGAAACTGATAGAGTGCCATGCATTACTGATATAGTCTCTGCAGGAGTTGACACATCCTTCTGGAGAACTGACATGGTGTCCAGTGCTACTGATATAGACTTTTCAGGAGCTAACACATCCTTCTGGGGAATTGACTTCTTTCTAATTTCTTGTGCTGCGGATACAGTCTCTTTGGGAGCTGACACATCCCTCTTGGGAACTGACACCGTCTCCCGTGTTATTGATGTAGAATCTTTGGGAGCTGACATGTCCCTATTTGAAACTGACAGAGCATCATGCGTTATTGATTTAGTTTCTGCAGGTACTGACACATCCTTCTGGCGAAATGACACATCCTTCTGGTGAACTGACATGGTGTCCAGTGCTACTGATATAGACTTTTCAGGAGCTGACACATCCTTCTGGAGAATTGACAACATTTCTTGTGCTGCAGATACAGTCTCTCTGGGAGCTGACACATCCCTCGTGTGAACTGACACAGTCTCCTGTATTACTGATGTAGTTTCTTTGGGAGTTGACACATCCTTCTGGAGAACTGACACTGTGTCCAGTGTTACTGACATAGGTTCTGCAGGAGCTGACACATCTTTCTGGAGAATTGACACAGTCTCTTGTGTTAATGATGTAGACTTTTTGGGAGCTGACACATCCCTCTTTCGAATTGGCACAGTTTCTGGTGTTTCTGATATATCCTCTTCAGTAACTGACAAATCCTTCTGGTGAACTGACAGTGTCTCCGGTGTTACTGATGTAGTCTCTTTGGGAGCTGACACATCTCTTTTGGGAACTGACACAGTCTCCTGTGTTTCTGATATATTCTCTTTGGTACCTGACACATCTTTCTTGGGAAATGCTGACACATCTGTCTTGGAAACTGACACAGTCTCCGGTCTTACTGATGTAGCCTTTTTGGGAGCTGACACATCCCTCTTTTGAACTGTCACAGTTTCTGGTGTTTCTGAAACATCTTCTTTGGTACCTGACACATCCGTCTGGTGAACTGACACAGGCTCCTGTGTTACTGATGTAGTCTCTTTGGGAGCTGACACATCCCTCTGGGAAACAGATATAGTCTCCTGTGTTACAGATGTAGTCTCTTTGGGAGCTGACACATCCTTCTGAGGAACTGACATAGGCTCCTTTGTTACTGATGTAGTCTTTTTAGGAGTTGACACATCCCACTTTCGAACTGGCACAGTTTCTGGTGTTTCTGACACATCCTTCTGGTGAACTGACACAGTCACCTGTTTTACAGATGTAGTCTCTTTGGGAGCTGACACATCCCTCTTTCGAACTGGCACAGTTTCTGGTGTTTCTGATACATCTTCTTTGGTACCTGACACATCCTTCTGGTGAACTGACACAGTCTCCTGTGTTACTGATGTAGTCTCTTTGGGAGCTGACACATCCCTCTTGGGAACTGACACAGTCTCCTGTGTTGCTATTATAGTCTTTTTGGGAGCTGACACATCCCTCTTGGGAACTGACACAGTCTCCTGTGTCGCTGCTATAGTCTTTTTGGGAGCTGACACATCCTTCTTGACAATTGACACAGTCTCCTGTGTTTCTGATATATTCTCTTTGGTACCTGACACATCTTTCTTGGGAAATGCTGACACATCTGTCTTGGAAACTGACACAGTCTCCTGTCTTACTGATGTAGCCTTTTTGGGAGCTGACACATCCCTCTTTTGAACTGTCACAGTTTCTGGTGTTTCTGATACATCTTCTTTGGTACCTGACACATCCTTCTGGTGAAGTGACACAGGTTCCTGATTAACTGATGTAGTCTCTTTGGGAGCTGACACATCCCTCTGGGAAACAGATATAGTCTCCTGTGTTACAGATGTAGTCTCTTTGGGAGCTGACACATCCTTCTGAGGAACTGACATAGGCTCCTTTGTTACTGACATGGGTTCTTCAGGAGCTGACACATCCTTCTGTTGAACTGGCCCAGTCTCCTGTGTTACTGATGTAGTCTTTTTAGGAGTTGACACATCCCTCTTTCGAACTGGCACAGTTTCTGGTGTTTCTGACACATCCTTCTGGTGAACTGACACAGTCTCCTGTGTAACTGGTGTAGTCTCTTTGGGAGCTGACACTTCCCTCTTGGGAACTGACACAGTCTCCTGTGTTGCTATTATAGTCTTTTTGGGAGCTGACACATCCCTCTTGGGAACTGACACAGTCTCCTGTGTCTCTGCTATAGTCTTTTTGGGAGCTGACACATCCGTCTTGACAATTGACACAGTCTCCTGTGTTTCTGATATATTCTCTTTGGTACCTGACACATCTTTCTTGAGAAATGCTGACACATCTGTCTTGGAAACTGACACAGTCTCCGGTCTTACTGATGTAGCCTTTTTGGGAGCTGACACATCCCTCTTTTGAACTGTCACAGTTTCTGGTGTTTCTGATACATCTTCTTTGGTACCTGACACATCCGTCTGGTGAACTGACACAGGCTCCTGTGTTACTGATGTAGTCTCTTTGGGAGCTGACACATCCCTCTGGGAAACAGATATAGTCTCCTGTGTTACAGATGTAGTCTCTTTGGGAGCTGACACATCCTTCTGAGGAACTGACATAGGCTCCTTTGTTACTGACATGGGTTCTTCAGGAGCTGACACATCCTTCTGTTGAACTGGCCCAGTCGCCTGTGTTACTGATGTAGTCTTTTTAGGAGTTGACACATCCCACTTTCGAACTGGCACAGTTTCTGGTGTTTCTGACACATCCTTCTGGTGAACTGACAGAGTCACCTGTTTTACAGATGTAGTCTCTTTGGGAGCTGACACATCCCTCTTTCGAACTGGCACAGTTTCTGGTGTTTCTGACACATCCTTCTGGTGAACTGACAAAGTCACCTGTGTAACTGGTGTAGTCTCTTTGGGAGCTGACACATCCCTCTTTCGAACTGGCACAGTTTCTGGTGTTTCTGATATATCCTCTTTGGTACCTGACACATCCATCTGGCGACTTGAGACAGTGTCCTGTGTAATTGATGTAGTCTCTTTGGGAGCTGACACATCCTTCTGGTGAACTGACACAGGCTCCTGTGTTACTGATGTAGTCTCTTTGGGAGCTGACACAACCCTCTGGGAAACTGATACAGTCTCCCGTGTCACTGATGTAGTTTCTCTGGGAGCTGACACATCCCTTGTGCGAATTGACACAGTCTCCTGTTTCTCTGATATAGTCTCTTTGGTAGCTGAGACATCTCTCTTGGGAACGGATACAGGCTCCATTGTTTCTGATATAGTCTCTGTAGGAGTTGACACATCCTTCTGATGAACTGACATGGTGTCCAGTGCTACTGATACAGACTTTTCAGGAGCAGACACATCCTTCAGGAGAATTGACAACATTTCTTGTGCTGCAGATAGTGTCTCTCTGGGAGCTGACACATCCCTCGTGTGAACTGACACAGTCTCCTGTATTACTGATGTAGTTTCTTTGGGAGTGGACACATCCTTCTGGAGAACTGACACTGTGTCCACTGCTACTGACATAGGTTCTTCAGGAGCTGACACATCCTTCTGTTGAACTGGCCCAATCTCCTGTGTTAATGATGTAGACTTTTTGGGAGCTGACACATCCCTCTTTCGAATTGGCACAGTTTCTGGTGTTTCTGACACATCCTTCTGGTGAACTGACACAGTTTCCTGTGTAACTGGTGTAGTCTCTTTGGGAGCTGACACTTCCCTCTTGGGAACTGACACAGTCACCTGTTTTACAGATGTAGTCTCTTTGGGAGCTGACACATCCCTCTTTCGAACTGGCACAGTTTCTGGTGTTTCTGATATATCCTCTTTGGTACCTGACACATCCTTCTGGTGAACTGACACAGTCTCCTGTGTAACTGGTGTAGTCTCTATGGGAGCTGACACATCCCTCTTGGGAACTGACACAGTCTCCTGTGTTGCTATTATAGTCTTTTTGGGAGCTGACACATCCCTCTTGGGAACTGACACAGTCTCCTGTGTCGCTGCTATAGTCTTTTTGGGAGCTGACACATCCTTCTTGACAATTGACACAGTCTCCTGTGTTTCTGATATATTCTCTTTGGTACCTGACACATCTTTCTTGGGAAATGCTGACACATCTGTCTTGGAAACTGACACAGTCTCCGGTCTTACTGATGTAGCCTTTTTGGGAGCTGACACATCCCTCTTTTGAACTGTCACAGTTTCTGGTGTTTCTGAAACATCTTCTTTGGTACCTGACACATCCGTCTGGTGAACTGACACAGGCTCCTGTGTTACTGATGTAGTCTCTTTGGGAGCTGACACATCCCTCTGGGAAACAGATATAGTCTCCTGTGTTACAGATGTAGTCTCTTTGGGAGCTGACACATCCTCCTGAGGAACTGACATAGGCTCCTTTGTTACTGACATGGGTTCTTCAGGAGCTGACACATCCTTCTGTTGAACTGGCCCAGTCGCCTGTGTTACTGATGTAGTCTTTTTAGGAGTTGACACATCCCACTTTCGAACTGGCACAGTTTCTGGTGTTTCTGACACATCTTTCTGGTGAACTGACACAGTCACCTGTTTTACAGATGTAGTCTCTTTGGGAGCTGACACATCCCTCTTTCGAACTGGCACAGTTTCTGGTGTTTCTGATATATCCTCTTTGGTACCTGACACATCCTTCTGGTGAACTGACACAGTCTCCTGTGTAACTGGTGTAGTCTTTTTGGGAGCTGACACATCTGTATTGACAATTGACACAGTCTCCTGTGTTTCTGATATATTCTCTTTGGTACCTGACACATCTTTCTTGGGAAATGCTGACACATCTGTCTTGGAAACTAACACAGTCTCCTGTCTTACTGATGGAGCCTTTTTGGGAGCTGACACATCCCTCTTTCGAACTGGCACAGTTTCTGGTGTTTCAGATATATCCTCTTTGGTACCTGACACATCCTTCTGGTGAACTGACACAGTCTCCTGTGTAACTATTGTAGTCTCTTTGGGAGCTGACACAACCCTCTTGGGAACTGACACAGTCTCCTGTGTTGCTATTATAGTCTTTTTGGGAGCTAACACATCCCTCTTGGGAACTGACACAGTCTCCTGTGTCGCTGCTATAGTCTTTTTGGGAGCTGACACATCCTTCTTGACAATTGACACAGTCTCCTGTGTTTCTGATATATTCTCTTTGGTACCTGACACATCTTTCTTGGGAAATGCTGACACATCTGTCTTGGAAACTGACACAGTCTCCTGTCTTACTGATGTAGCCTTTTTGGGAGCTGACACATCCCTCTTTTGAACTGTCACAGTTTCTGGTGTTTCTGATACATCTTCTTTGTTACCTGACACATCCTTCTGGTGAACCGACATAGGCTCCTGTGTTACTGATGTAGTCTCTTTGGGAGCTGACACATCCCTCTGGGAAACAGATATAGTCTCCTGTGTTACAGATGTAGTCTCTTTGGGAGCTGACACATCCTTCTGAGGAACTGACATAGGCTCCTTTGTTACTGACATAGGTTCTTCAGGAGCTGACACATCCTTCTGTTGAACTGGCCCAGTCTCCTGTGTTACTGATGTAGTCTTTTTAGGAGTTGACACATCCCTCTTTCGAACTGGCACAGTTTCTGGTGTTTCTGACACATCCTTCTGGTGAACTGACACAGTCTCCTGTGTTACTGATGTAGTCTTTTTGGGAGCTGACACATCCCTCTTTCGGACTGGCACTGTTTCTGGTGTTTCTGACACATCCTTCTGGTGAACTGACACAGTCTCCTGTGTAACTGGTATAGTCTCTTTGGGAACTGACACAGTCTCATGTGTTTCTGATAGAGACTCTGGAGGAGCTGACACATCCTTTTGTGGAACTGACATAGTGTCCTGTGTTACTGATATAGTCTCTTTGATAGCTGTCACATCCCTCGTTGGAACTGTCATTGTCTTCTCTGTTACAGATTTATTCTCTTTACTAGTTGACATATCCCTCTTGGGAACTGACACAGTCTCCTGTGTTGCTGCTATAGTCTTTTTGGGAGCTGACACATCCTTCTTGACAATTGACACAGTCTCCTGTGTTTCTGATATATTCTCTTTGGTACCTGACACATCTTTCTTGGGAAATGGCAGTGTTTCGTGTGTTACTGTTAAAGTCTCTGCAGGCTGTCCTTCCATCAAGTGGACTGACACAGTCTCCCGTGTCACTGATGTAGTCTCTTCGGGAGCTGACACATCCCTCTTGGGAAATGACAGAGTTTTATGTGTTACTGTTAAAGTCTCTGCAGGAGCCCCTTTCTTCAGGTGAACTGATGTAGTTTCTTTGGGAGTGGACACATCCTTCTGGAGAATTGACACTGTGTCAACTGCTACTGACATAGGTTCTTCAGGAGCTGACACATCCTTCTGGTGAACTGGCCCAGTCTCATGTGTTACTGATGTAGTCTTTTTGGGAGCTGACACATCCCTCTTTCGGACTGGCACTGTTTCTGGTGTTTCTGACACATCCTTCTGGTGAACTGACACAGTCTCCTGTGTAACTGGTATAGTCTCTTTGGGAGCTGACACTTCCCTCTTGTGAACTGACACAGTCTCATGTGTTTCTGATAGAGACTCTGGAGGAGCTGACACATCCTTTTGTGGAACTGACATAGTGTCCTGTGTTACTGATATAGTCTCTTTGATAGCTGTCACATCCCTCATTGGAACTGTCATTGTCTTCTCTGTTACAGATTTATTCTCTTTACTAGTTGACATATCCCTCTTGGGAACTGACACAGTCTCCTGTGTTGCTGATATAGTCTTTTTGGGAGCTGACACATCCCTCTTGGGAACTGACACAGTCTCCTGTGTAACTGATGTTGTCTCTTTGGGAAATGATGCATCTGTCTTGGAAACTGACACAGTCTCCTGTATTGCTGATATAGTCTCTTTGGGAGCTGACACATCCCTCTTGGGAACTGACACAGTATCCTGTGTTGCTGATATAGTCTTTTTGGGAGCTGACACATCCCTCTTTCGAACTGGCACAGTTTGTCGTGTTTCTGATATATCCTTATTGGTTCCTGACACATCCTTCTGGTGAACTGACACATTCTCCTGTGTAACTGATGTAGTCTCTTTGGGAGCTGATACTTCCGTCTTGGGAACTGACACTGGGTCCTGTGTCACTGATGTAATCTCTTTGTGAACTGACATAGTGTTCTGTGTTACTGATATAATTTCTTTGCTAGTTGTCACATACCCCTTGGGAACTGACATTGTCTGCTCTGTTACAGATATATTCTCTTTACTAGTTGACTTATCCCTCTTGGCAACTGACAGAGCATCATGTGTTACTGATCTAGTTTCTGCAGGTGCTGCCACATTCTTCTGGCACACTGACACAGTCTCCTGTGTAACTGATGTAGTTTCTTTGGGAGCTGACACATCTGTCCTGGAAACTGACACAGTCTCCTGTATTGCTGATGTAGTCTCTTTGGGAGCTGACACATCCCTTGTGTGTACTGTCACAGTCTCCTGTGCTACAGATGTAGTCTCTTTGGGAGCTGAAACATGCTTCTGAGGGACTGACACAGTCTCCTGTGTTACTGATGTAGTTTCTTTGGGAGCTGACACATCTTTCTGGAGAACTGCCACGGTGCCCCGTCTCACTGATGTAGTGTCTTTGGGAGCTGACACATCCTTTTGTGGAACTGAGAACATGTCTTGTGGTGCAGACACAGCCTCTTTGGGAGCTGATACATCCGTCTTGGGAACTGACACAGTCTCCTGTATTGCTGATATATTCTCTTTGGGAGCTGACACATCTCTCATGTGAACTGACACGGTCTCCTTTTTTACAGACGTAGTCTCTTTGGGAGCTGACACATCCCTCATGTGAACTGACACGGTCTCCTTTTTTACAGACGTAGTCTCTTTGGGAGCTGACACATCCTTCTGTGGAACTGACACAGTCTCCTGTGTTATTGATATAGTCTCTGCAGGAGCGGACACATCCTTCTGCTGACCTGACACAGTCTCCTGTGTTATTGATATAGTCTCTGCAGGAGCGGACACATCCTTCTGCTGAACTGACATGGTGTCCTGTGTTACAAATATAATGTCTTTGGTACTTGACACATCACTCTTGGGAAATGACATAGTGTCAGGCATGACTGATACAGTCTCTGCAGGAGCTGACGCATGCTTCTGCAGAAGAGACACGGTGTCCTGTGCTACTAATATAGTCTTTTCAGGAGATGTCACATCCATCTGGGGAACTGACACAGTCTCCTGTGTTATTGACATAGTCTCTTCAAAAATTGACACAACACAAACTGGGACTGACACAGTGTCCTGTGTTACTGATTTAGTCTCTTCAGGCAGAGATGCATTCCTCTTGTACAGCAGTGACAGAGCCTCTTGAGACACAGAGGCATTCTCCTGTGGAATGGTTGTACTCAGTTGTGAATCATAGTCAGTTTCCAGTGATACCGACACTGACAATGGGGGAACAGGAACATCTCCCCCGACTTCAGCCTGACGGTCATCCTTCAGTGTCTCTGAACTGGGAGTGCTGCATCTGAGCATGTCCTTGTCATGTGGGTCAAAGATCTGCTTTCTTATTGGCTCTGGAAGTGTGTCCCCCTCTTGCCAACCAATTGCACTCTGTCCCAATGGCCCAGGCACAGTGTAAGAAGGAGGACAAAGATGAAGAGAGGAGGGAAGAGGGATGTGATATTAATACACATATATACATAATATCCATCCATTCAGTTTTCTTTTCCACAGTAACTGACAAGCAAACTTAATTTGTTATACATATATTATCAGCAATATATGATTAAAGGAATACACAGCGACCATGTAATATATATGCAGTTATGAAAGGCTGATGGTTAATAATAATAATAATAATAAAAGCTACTTGAAATGCAAGCAGTTTACTTAGACCACTGTGCGCATAGCCTCACGCAGAAAGAGTTTTACCTTGGTGGCAGGTATTAGATGGGGTTCAGGGGTTTCCAGGACCCCCACATTAAGGTCGTCTCCAAAGGCAGCTCCACCGCAAGCTGCCCCAACAGCCAAGTCCCCGTGCAGGGCCCCACCTCCCCCCGCAGCTCCCATGGCACCCTCTGCAGGGAAGGTGGGCTCTTCAGCTGTGTCATCGGGACTCTAACCAATGGGCAGCGGAGGAGAGAAAAACAAACCCGTCACCGTCACTCCCAGATCATTGTCAGGGCCTTCACATTAACTGCAGACCCCGGCAGCAAAGGTGGCGACTATGAGGCAATGATCACTGAACTGGGAACCGAAGGTTCCAGGGTGGAGCCCGCAGTTGTCATGGCCTTACGTATTTTATTCAGCCAGTCTTTCTTAAGAGTGCATTACTTGGGTGTGAAAAGCACAGTAATAGACTTCAACAAAAACAACTGAACCATCTAGGAACAATGGACAATGGAAGAACTTGCATATTACCTACTTTTTATGACTTTATAACCCAACTTGATGCAGGCTCCTGCATTTAGAGGGCAGTAAGATATGGTTTCCTAAATGAACAATGCTAATGACTAATACCCAATCGATTAAAGTGACATACGAGCCCAGGCGAGTAGCAATAAGTGTCAAAAGAAAAGGAAAATACCACGACGAGTGAAAGAGTAAACAAGGGAGAAGGAAGATAAGAAAAAGAAACGAACAAGAGAATAGCTTAAGTAAGGAGAAAGGGAACAAGATCGTGTTCTGGCCCCAAGAAAAAGAAGGGTGTGGACAAATAGAATGAGCAGGAATCCAGGCAGAAAACCAACACGAAGAGAGGATAAGAAGTGGAATTTCTGCACGGCTAGAAGATGCTGCGGCAATAATGAGAGAGCAGAGCCGCTGCCTTTACCTCAGACACACTCCCTAAGAGCGTGTCAGAGGAAGATGAGTGGGAGCTGCTCTCCTCTTCCTCCTCAGATAGAGATGTCTCCCACACCTTCTCCTGCACAGGCAAGGGACAAAGGGAGACGAGCCTCATTGCCAAGACGGTCAGCAAGGCACCCAGCACATGTTCTCACGTATGCTGGTAAAGCCTGTGGAATGCGAACCAAGCTGAGCAGCACAAATTATACTATGGTGCTAAATGATATAGAGAAAGGCTCCCGGTCATTAAACTGACAAAGAGCATTAAAGGAGAATGGAGCAGCCAAAGCACCACCGACAACTCAGACTGCCGCCTCCCTGTTCTGCTCTGACACAGTAGATTATATTTTTGTCATACGCTAGACACACCCTGGAGTTAATCTGCCTCAGAGGCTCATTTCTCAGTGGTCACCGAATGGTCTGCGTTTGCAGAGAACAGACGTCTCAGTCTCAGACCTTTATTGTCGCGATCTGTGCAACGGTCTCCTGCTCCAGGTTTTGTATAGGTGGCAGAAGGTCCTGAGCTCTCTGGAAGACATCCAGAGTCTCCTCTGCTTCCCTGGGCAGGCCCAGGGCAGGTTTACAGTTTTGGATCTCGGTTATTGTCCTCTTCATTGCCTGGATGTTGTCCAGAATCACCTGTAACGGATATTGGAATAATTACACAATACACACGTATGCAAGAATGCAGGCAAAGGCATGCAAACATAAACACCAGTTAGAAAGCCATTTACCAGAGACGAAACGCCAACCTGGAGAGAGGAAAGCCAGCTCACCTGCCAGTCTCGCATGTGCTCCTCTGGAGACACTGATTCAGAGTCCAGGGATGACAGGATGGCCCTGATTTTGGTTACATTTTTTTCCATAACCTTCACTTCTGTTTCAATGGCATCCACTTCCTATAGGCAAATGTCATATAACATATTTCCAAAATGACTAAAACATTTTAATTAATTAAGCAATAATTTCAGTCTAATGCAATAATAAAAAGACACTGGTGCTAGTCAAAGCAGAAATTTCAGTCCAAATTGTAGCTTTCACACTGAAACCACAGTAGAAGAGCTTACTGCAGCGGTGTTCTGGAGCTGGGTCAGCGGACCCACAATGCTTTGCTGCATGGAAGCAACATGCTCATCAGCCTGGCTCAGTCGCTGCTCTAGGGTCATCGTGTTGCACACAGTGGAGATCTCTTTTAGAAAGGGCGTAAATGCCTGTAAGGTCGCCCTCATCTGCTCAGAGTCTTCCAGAAGCACCTGTTGGTTTGGACACGGAGGTGTTTAGACCATCTTTACCTTAAGATTTCCACTGCATGTACCGAGCCTCAGTGAGAGACACACTTTTGGTCCCACCCACCAAATGAAGATCAACGTCCACCTAGATGACCCACATGCAACATAACCACACATAACACTTTAATGAGGACATTTCATGCCAGGTTTCAGACGTGCAACACAGGAAACTTTGGCTTTTATAGGCTTTTGCTCCATTTGGAGAGCAGGAGACAGACCTGGAGAGTATGAACGTGGCTGCTGAGGGATCTGGCAGAGGTGTAGGTGCAGGGGGTCTTCAGCCAGCCATTGGCCTCCCTCAACCAGGAGTTGGAGCTGGCCATGATCTCATCATACTCCTGTAGGCAAGCCGGAATCTGCAGGCCAGAGGGAAGGAGAGTCTTGTAGCACCAGGTCACATGCAGTGGTGGAAAGTAATGAAGTACAATGACTATGTTACTGTACTTAAATACATTTTTCACATATATATACTTTTCTTAGATTTAGCATGGAGCAGGTGTCAGAGGTTTCAAATTCTGGTTTTGTGGTCAGAGAGATTGGCTGTTATATGGTTTGTACTGCATACTATTTGATTCATTATGGAAAGTGGCCCTGAAATGGCAGGAGGTGATCCTCAGCTCTTTGTGATCAGGCAGACTTATTGGTGAATTGGGAATAGCATGTAGGTAATGTCATGACAAAAGGGTTAAAATTTGCATCCTGTGACCATTAGCTGGTAAGTGTTATTTAATAACACACACATATGTGGCTTTGAGATATGACCAAAATATCCCAACAGCAATATGTATCACAATATAGCACATCTTATTTATAATTTACTCAATAAATAAAAGTTATTTACTCATATTTGATTTTTTTTCTTCAATTTCGAAATCAGAGCACTGTGAAACGTTGTGCAGTGTATTCATAGGGTACTTCAACGTTTACTAGAGTACATTTATTTGTACTTTTACTTGAGTAAATCGCATACTTCCTCCTCCACAGTCAGTGTGAACACACACCGACAGACATGCACCATGACCACTCCTACGAAGATGCTTTTATAGAAGTAATGAGGCAATTACTTTATTTTTATTTACCTATAAGTCCCATGGCGTCTTTTTCACAATAAGTAACAAGCCAAAGTCCTGCTGGGTGATGTGGCATCTGCCATCAAAGCCTCTGAGCCTAATCTCCACCAACCTTGCTGAGGAATGCCGTCCTCTGCTCTGCCTGCTTGGCCACTTTCTGGTACAGCTGGAGAGGCTCCGTCAGCTGGTCCATCAGATCGTGGGCCTGTTCTGGCTGATCCTGACTCATGTCGACCACCTCGGACTCCAGAGCTGCCAGCTGATTGTGCCAGCGGTCCAGCTCGTCCCACACGCGCTGTCAGGACACACACACACACACACACACACACACACATGCACACACACACAGACACACACACAGACACATGCACACACACAGACACACGCACACACCTGGATCTTCAATAGCATTCTCCAATACAGCGAGAGCCAGTTAGCTTAATCACACTTACACACACCGTAACACACGGTCTTTAAAACCCTGGCCAGAGTAAGTGGTTACAAGATGTTTGCACGGGCAGATGGGTATCAGTTCTCGCACAGTTTAAAAATACGGCATATTAAAAATAAACTAAATATAATGGTAAGATCCAGACCGAAATGGCATTATATTATAGAAAACACCCAAAGAGCACGGTGATATAAATAATTCACATGATGGGGGGGGGGGGGGGGTGTTTGGGAGAGAAAGCTGGTGGACATCACACCCACCTTCTGAAGGTACTCTGCCTCCACCACCGTGGAACTCTTCTGCTCCAGCAGGGACATGACCTGCCGCAAGCCGCCTGTCACCTGGGTTACACCGACACCCAGCCGCCGCACAGGGCTGATCATCTCCGCTGTCTCTGCCAGCTGCAAGACAGCTCACCGGTTACCTTAAAGCAGGGGTGTCCAAACTTTTTGCAAGGAGGGCCAAATTTGATAAAGTGAAGATGTCCGGGGGCCACTAGTTCCTTCTGACATTTTTTTAACCACAAAAGTTACATGAAAATACACACTGTTATAAAACAATTTTCATTGTCACGATTACCTTTATTTTTTAAATGGCAATGTAACCAAACATAACATCAACAGTTATAACCAAATCTTATTAGAGTTTAATAAAATAAGTGACATAAGTCTAACTTTATTATTGTGCTTTAGGCTTTTCATTGATAATAGTGACAGATGTTACCGTTCAAAAAACACTCAATTTCAGATTGAACAAGGAACAGATAACTTGCTGATACTAATGAGAAGGGTGATACTGAGATCTAGATTTCAGTAAAGAGACCAGGTCTGGCTTGAGGGCAGTGGTTGAGATGCGTAAAATGTCACGTAAGTGGGAGTCAGTCATCCTTGACCTCAATCGGTTCTTGTGCAGATTCATGACTGAGAATGTTTGCTCACACAAATATGTGGAGCCGAATAAGCTCAGCATTTTCTTAGCGAGTGACCGCATTTTTCAGTCCCGCTCCCGCAAGATTCTGTCCCGCTCCCACAAAAAATATATATTATTTTCTCCCGCTCCCGCCTGCAAAATCCCGCAGGTAAACATATAAGTAGTTTAATTTTTACCGCTTCTTCCCGCTACTCTGTTATTTGTTTCACTTGCTTCCCTTTTGAGTGTATATAAAAAAGAAACGGAAAACAAACAAATGTGTTTCGTTTTATTTGAGTTTAATTAAATGGAATGATGAACATGGACACGAACGAGGATATAGATATAGCCTATAGTTCCGCGCATGAACCACGCGAGAATTAGCTTCCGACCTTGTGCCTGTAAATTATTATTTTAATTTAGTCGTTCTTGTTGCTTTTGTGCAGTAGATAAATAATAGAGTATTTGTTTTTAATAAATTAATTTTAAGATAATTCCATTTTGCGGGAGTCCCGCGATTAATTCTATTCTCCCGCAACCCGCACATACATGAGGACCTTACCGCCCGCACCCGCATTCACCCATCAAATCTTGTCTCGCGCCGCACTCGGTGCGTTGGATCCCGCGGGAGTGCAGGTCTCTAATGCAGAGCCAGATAGCATCGGAACCGTGTGGTGAAAGGAGGAATTACATTTTTAAAGTATTTATTTATTCTGACAGAGCTAGCGGGCCATAAATAACACATTATGAGACCGAAGCTGCGGGCCGTATGAAATCTGGCCGAGGGCCGTGATTGGCCCGCGGGCCGGATTTTGGACACCCCTGCCTTAAAGACTCCGGTGACCTTTGACCTTTGTCATGGGGTTGTGAAACGCCTCGCAATGGGACGGTGTGACACGAGCCATTTTAACGTACAGACAGCAAGTAAATCTGGACTTGCACAAAAAATATCTGAAATGCATGGAGTTTACAGATGACCTAACGTTCGCTGGTGCATCTACCTTTTCCTCCAGCTCTTCCAGCAGGTGAGTGACATCTTGCAGGGGCTTCTGCACCTCCATGGGCACCAAAGGGAAGCTGCTGGGATACTTCACCCTGAGGCCCTCCATGATGCCCTGAAGCACGGCCCTCTGGGAGCTGAGCTCGAGACGCACCTCCTGGTTGGAGAGAAAGACCCAGGGGGGCGGACGCACTTACAAAACCACAACAAATAGCGTCACCACGCACAAACACAGCTCACTGCAAATTCAGTCTGCTGACTGGCAGTCCAGTCTCACACCTCCATGCTCCTTTGTTTAGAGTCAGCCCTGAGAAAGAAGCATGAGGTCAGTATTCTGTAGAGGGAAAATGCGCTTTCAGAGACCACATGAGGCAGGAAGAAGAGAGAGACCACATGAGGCAGGAAGAAGAGAGAGACCACATGAGGCAGGAGGAAGAGGAGACCTCACTGAGTGGGCTGTCAGAGACCACGAGAGGCAGGATGAAGAGAGAGACCACATGAGGCAGGAGGAGGAGAGAGACCACATGAGGCAGGAGGAAGAGGAGACCTCACTGAGTGGGCTGTCAGAGACCACGAGAGGCAGGATGAAGAGAGAGACCACATGAGGCAGGAGGAGGAGAGAGACCACATGAGGCAGGAGGAAGAGGAGACCTCACTGAGCGGGCTGTCAGAGACGATGTGAGGCAGGAGGAAAAGGACCATTCTTTACTTCATCAGAAAAAGTGAGGCACTGCTGCCCTGGGATCATTGCTATAGCATTATAGCATTGCTGTTTGTGTGCAGGTGTCTGTGTGGGCGCTGGGAGCAGGAGACCCGCTACGTAACAGGGACTGTGCCTCTCAGTGCCCAATAGCTGGATAGCAGTCATACGCTGTATCGCTGTTACCTAGTTAACCCATTTTATTGTGATCTAAACAGGTAGCAAAAACTGCAGTTTTTATCAACATATTGACTGAAAAATCCACATGTAGCAGAAAATGGACGTCAGCTGCCTTCTTGGTGTTAATGCGGGACGCGCCGCTCAGGGTCACCCACCCGCAGACGGACGCGCCGCTCAGGGTCACCCACCCGCAGACGGACGCGCCGCTCAGGGTCACCCACCCGCAGACGGACGCGCCGCTCAGGGTCACCCACCCGCAGACGGACGCGCCGCTCAGGGTCACCCACCCGCAGACGGACGCGCCGCTCAGGGTCACCCACCCGCAGACGGACGCGCCGCTCTGGGTCACCCACCCGCAGACGGACGCGCCGCTCAGGGTCACCCACCCGCAGACGGACGCGCCGCTCAGGGTCACCCACCCGCAGACGGACGCGCCGCTCAGGGTCACCCACCCGCAGACGGACGCGCCGCTCAGGGTCACCCACCCGCAGACGGACGCGCCGCTCAGGGTCACCCACCCGCAGACGGACGCGCCGCTCAGGGTCACCCACCCGCAGACGGACGCGCCGCTCAGGGTCACCCACCCGCAGACGGACGCGCCGCTCAGGGTCACCCACCCGCAGACGGACGCGCCGCTCAGGGTCACCCACCCGCAGACGGACGCGCCGCTCAGGGTCACCCACCCGCAGACGGACGCGCCGCTCAGGGTCACCCACCCGCAGACGGACGCGCCGCTCAGGGTCACCCACCCGCAGACGGACGCGCCGCTCAGGGTCACCCACCCGCAGACGGACGCGCCGCTCAGGGTCACCCACCCGCAGACGGACGCGCCGCTCAGGGTCACCCACCCGCAGACGGACGCGCCGCTCAGGGTCACCCACCCGCAGACGGACGCGCCGCTCAGGGTCACCCACCCGCAGACGGACGCGCCGCTCAGGGTCACCCACCCGCAGACGGACGCGCCGCTCTGGGTCACCCACCCGCAGACGGACGCGCCGCTCAGGGTCACCCACCCGCAGACGGACGCGCCGCTCAGGGTCACCCACCCGCAGACGGACGCGCCGCTCAGGGTCACCCACCCGCAGACGGACGCGCCGCTCAGGGTCACCCACCCGCAGACGGACGCGCCGCTCAGGGTCACCCACCCGCAGACGGACGCGCCGCTCAGGGTCACCCACCCGCAGACGGACGCGCCGCTCAGGGTCACCCACCCGCAGACGGACGCGCCGCTCAGGGTCACCCACCCGCAGACGGACGCGCCGCTCAGGGTCACCCACCCGCAGACGGACGCGCCGCTCAGGGTCACCCACCCGCAGACGGACGCGCCGCTCAGGGTCACCCACCCGCAGACGGACGCGCCGCTCAGGGTCACCCACCCGCAGACGGACGCGCCGCTCAGGGTCACCCACCCGCAGACGGACGCGCCGCTCAGGGTCACCCACCCGCAGACGGACGCGCCGCTCAGGGTCACCCACCCGCAGACGGACGCGCCGCTCAGGGTCACCCACCCGCAGACGGACGCGCCGCTCAGGGTCACCCACCCGCAGACGGACGCGCCGCTCAGGGTCACCCACCCGCAGACGGACGCGCCGCTCATGGTCACCCACCCGCAGACGGACGCGCCGCTCAGGGTCACCCACCCGCAGACGGACGCGCCGCTCATGGTCACCCACCCGCAGACGGACGCGCCGCTCATGGTCACCCACCCGCAGACTTACACGCCGCTCAGGGTCACCCACCCGCAGACTTACACGCCGCTCAGGGTCACCCACCCGCAGACGGACGCGCCGCTCAGGGTCACCCACCCGCAGACGGACGCGCCGCTCTGGGTCACCCACCCGCAGACGGACGCGCCGCTCAGGGTCACCCACCCGCAGACGGACGCGCCGCTCAGGGTCACCCACCCGCAGACGGACGCGCCGCTCAGGGTCACCCACCCGCAGACGGACGCGCCGCTCAGGGTCACCCACCCGCAGACGGACGCGCCGCTCAGGGTCACCCACCCGCAGACGGACGCGCCGCTCAGGGTCACCCACCCGCAGACGGACGCGCCGCTCAGGGTCACCCACCCGCAGACGGACGCGCCGCTCAGGGTCACCCACCCGCAGACGGACGCGCCGCTCAGGGTCACCCACCCGCAGACGGACGCGCCGCTCAGGGTCACCCACCCGCAGACGGACGCGCCGCTCAGGGTCACCCACCCGCAGACGGACGCGCCGCTCAGGGTCACCCACCCGCAGACGGACGCGCCGCTCAGGGTCACCCACCCGCAGACGGACGCGCCGCTCAGGGTCACCCACCCGCAGACGGACGCGCCGCTCAGGGTCACCCACCCGCAGACGGACGCGCCGCTCAGGGTCACCCACCCGCAGACGGACGCGCCGCTCAGGGTCACCCACCCGCAGACGGACGCGCCGCTCAGGGTCACCCACCCGCAGACGGACGCGCCGCTCATGGTCACCCACCCGCAGACGGACGCGCCGCTCAGGGTCACCCACCCGCAGACGGACGCGCCGCTCATGGTCACCCACCCGCAGACGGACGCGCCGCTCATGGTCACCCACCCGCAGACGGACGCGCCGCTCAGGGTCACCCACCCGCAGACTTACACGCCGCTCAGGGTCACCCACCCGCAGACGGACGCGCCGCTCAGGGTCACCCACCCGCAGACTTACACGCCGCTCAGGGTCACCCACCCGCAGACTTACACGCCGCTCAGGGTCACCCACCCGCAGACGGACGCGCCGCTCAGGGTCACCCACCCGCAGACGGACGCGCCGCTCAGGGTCACCCACCCGCAGACGGACGCGCCGCTCAGGGTCACCCACCCGCAGACGGACGCGCCGCTCAGGGTCACCCACCCGCAGACGGACGCGCCGCTCAGGGTCACCCACCCGCAGACGGACGCGCCGCTCATGGTCACCCACCCGCAGACGGACGCGCCGCTCAGGGTCACCCACCCGCAGACGGACGCGCCGCTCATGGTCACCCACCCGCAGACGGACGCGCCGCTCATGGTCACCCACCCGCAGACGGACGCGCCGCTCAGGGTCACCCACCCGCAGACTTACACGCCGCTCAGGGTCACCCACCCGCAGACGGACGCGCCGCTCAGGGTCACCCACCCGCAGACTTACACGCCGCTCAGGGTCACCCACCCGCAGACTTACACGCCGCTCAGGGTCACCCACCCGCAGACGGACGCGCCGCTCAGGGTCACCCACCCGCAGACGGACGCGCCGCTCAGGGTCACCCACCCGCAGACGGACGCGCCGCTCAGGGTCACCCACCCGCAGACGGACGCGCCGCTCAGGGTCACCCACCCGCAGACTTACACGCCGCTCAGGGTCACCCACCCGCAGACGGACGCGCCGCTCAGGGTCACCCACCCGCAGACGGACGCGCCGCTCAGGGTCACCCACCCGCAGACGGACGCGCCGCTCAGGGTCACCCACCCGCAGACTTACACGCCGCTCAGGGTCACCCACCCGCAGACGGACGCGCCGCTCATGGTCACCCACCCGCAGACTTACACGCCGCTCAGGGTCACCCACCCGCAGACTTACACGCCGCTCAGGGTCACCCACCCGCAGACTTACACACCGCTCAGGGTCACCCACCCGCAGACGGACGCGCCGCTCATGGTCACCCACCCGCAGACGGACGCGCCGCTCATGGTCACCCACCCGCAGACGGACGTGCCGCTCAGGGTCACCCACCCGCAGACGGACGTGCCGCTCAGGGTCACCCACCCGCAGACGGACGCGCCGCTCATGGTCACCCACCCGCAGACTTACACGCCGCTCAGGGTCACCCACCCGCAGACGGACGCGCCGCTCATGGTCACCCACCCGCAGACGGACGCGCCGCTCATGGTCACCCACCCGCAGACGGACGTGCCGCTCAGGGTCACCCACCCGCAGACGGACGTGCCGCTCAGGGTCACCCACCCGCAGACGGACGCGCCGCTCATGGTAACCCACCCGCAGACGGACGTGCCGCTCAGGGTCACCCACCCGCAGACGGACGCGCCGCTCAGGGTCACCCACCCGCAGAAGGACGCGCCACTCAGGGTCACCCACCCGCAGACGGACGCGCCGCTCATGGTCACCCACCCGCAGACGGACGCGCCGCTCAGGGTCACCCACCCGCAGACGGACGCGCCGCTCAGGGTCACCCACCCGCAGAAGGACGCGCCGCTCAGGGTCACCCACCCGCAGACAGACGCGCCGCTCAGGGTCACCCACCCGCAGACAGACGCGCCGCTCAGGGTCACCCACCCGCAGACGGAAGCGCCGCTCATGGTCACCCACCCGCAGACGGACGCGCCGCTCATGGTCACCCACCCGCAGACGGACGCGCCGCTCAGGGTCACCCACCCGCAGACGGACGCGCCGCTCATGGTCACCCACCCGCAGACGGACGTGCCGCTCAGGGTCACCCACCTGCAGACGGCTCTGGCATGCGAAATGCTCCAGGCCGGACAAGCGGCAGGAGGCGACTCTCAGTCGCTCCCGCATGCCGTAGATCTCCTCCCGGACCTGCTCCCGGTCGTGCAGCTCCGCGGATGCGGCCTGCCTTCCCAGCATGCTCTTCTCCGTCAGCCTACGAACACGACCAGTGACTGATTCGTGTCAGAACATCCCAGAGCCACAGGAATATTCAAGGACTGTCCTGATGTAGGCAAGCTCCACTTACAAACAAAATTCACAGTATACATCAGAGACAGAGAAGAAAAAGTTAACTACCTAAAATATAAAACTGCAGAATCACAAATGAAGAACAGCTACAGTGTAGCTGCATATAAACCTAAGTGTGTGTTGTGCGTACGACTAGGGGAGTGCGTGTGGATGCAAGTGGTGCAATGTAGGGCACCCAGATTGGTGCCAGCTCACGGCAGCTACACAAGGAGAGAAACAGCAAAGGATGCTGGGAAATGGAGTCCCTAACAGCTTGCCCAAAAGCTCTGCATTATCACGTGTCAGACAGTTTATGGTCCAAGCTAAACAGACACACACCATTTGGGCAAGCACCAATTAATCAGTAGTTTTGGCAAGATATTGGAGTGTTTTTGTCTATTTATATGAAACGCAACCAGGAAATACTCAGAACTCACCCGACCCAATAAACCAAACATGACATGTTTGTGCAGTAACAGGGAGAAAAGCAACCTTTTCAGTGTCACCACTATGACTAATCCTTCAGATAGCAAGACGGTGATACCCTTACTTTCTGTAGCATTCCCTGATGGCCTGCAGGTCCTCAGAGAACTGGCTGGGTGTGTCCTGTTCCTTTTTGGCAGGGTCACCCAGAGGTCGGGGAAGCCGCATCTCCATGGAGGCCAGGACGCACAGCTCGTTGTTAAGGCGCTGCAGGTACGTCTCTGTGTCAGGCAGCAGGTTCTGCAGCTCCTCCTGAAGAGCGCCCTCTCTGGGGCTGGGCGGTATCTCATCCTCAAGCTGCTCTAGTACCTTTTGGGCTCTTTCCATCTGTCACCACAAAACCAACAACAGCAGATAAGCCACAAAGACTCTGCCCCAGTTTATACACAGTTTTATGTCAAGCAGGAGTGTGTGGCATATAAGCTGGGGTTCCTCAGTCCTGGTCACAATGGTCACAATATTCTTGCTATACAAATTTACAGCAGGATTCAGCTTATATGTCCTGCTAGTCAAATGAATCAGACACAATCAGGTCAAACTATGCATTGGTTGAAAACGTCCGATCATTCTCATTTGGGATTTGAGCTTAATATACTGAGAAATAGAATACATCACTAAACTACAGCCTTAAATAATAATTATTATAACTCCAAATGAAGTTTAAATAACTTCTGTTTGTTTTATAAATTGTCAAAAATAAGCAACAAAGGTTTGAATATTGTGCCAAATCAGCTGAAGGCACTTGAAAAATATAGTCTTCATGCATTTTTTCATTAAAATTATATGATGCATGAAATCAATATCTCAGGAAAGTGAGATGAGTTCAGACAGAGCTTCCAGGAACAGGACCGGAAACCCTCAAGCCACAAGGTGTGGGGAAGACACCAAGGTTTTTTCCCTCAGTATTGGCAACAAGCTTGACATTCCCTCCCTTCCCTGGAATTCACAGAGATCTTTCACTCTGATAATCTTTGAATTTACACTTGTTATTTTTGGCATTTACAACAGCAACTTTCTGTATGTTTACAGTTTGACTTCTTAAGTCAGTTATGTTTAATATTAAATGCACTGTAATCTTCAGATTCTTTGCTCGCCCTGTTGTCGCCCCGCCGTCGCCCCGTCGTCGATCTGCCCGTCACGCCACTCACACTCAGAGCCACGTCTTTCCACTCAGCTGCTCTTCGCTCCCAGCAGCCTCCGAGGTAACGAGCAGAGCGGTGGAGCCCGGCCAAGCGCCTCCGGAGAGTGACTGGTTCTGCCTCGTCCTTCGAGCCACAACCCGGTTTGGGACAACGCACCCACAGGTCCGCCAGCCGGCTCACGTGAGACTCCGCCTCCCGCTCCAGGGCCTGCACATGGTAAATAAGCAAACCATATTCTTCAGTCCTTAAAAATAATAAGACTGATCATTTCAAATGTTACATGTCCACTTAATCCTTCAAAGTACTTGAAGAATTATGCAAGAAAAAGGTCAAATACATATTTTGCAGACAACCTGCAGTTATCTGTTAGATAGCTGAAGATGAAGACGAATTTCACCTTCCAACACAATAATGTCCCAAAGTTTTGCAATGGCCCAGTCAGAGTCCAGACCTAAGTCATACTGAAAATGTGTGGGTTGACTTGAAGAGGGCTGTAAGCTGGAGATCACAGTCTAATACGATGGATCTGCAACTTCTTTTTAATCTAATTTATTTTTTGCAAGGAATATTGGAATAAAACTGCCAAATCGTGATGTGTGAGTAATGTATTACAAGCAAGATGAGCTTCGACAAAGGATGAACTAAGGGGTGTGGACACAAATGCAACCAGGCAAGTTTAATTTCTATTCTGTGTTCTCGTAAAGCTTCCTTTTGTTTTTCACTTGAACGTTGTTGGTTGCAATATCATATTAAAGATGGAAAAAGATCCGATATGATTTATCTTGATTTCATTGTTTTACAAAACAAAAACCTGCCATTTTAACTGGGGTGTGTAGGCTTTTATATTCACTGTATAAGTCACATATAAACAATATTTTGTACAAAGCCAGGTACAGGGTTGGAAGACATTACGTGCCATTCTTCCGCCTCACAACAGATATCAGAGGAATGTCACTGACAGAAGCTAGCAGAGCCCTAAATAAGCAAGCAAAGTGACAGGAGAGTGGCTAATTTAAATGTCATCAAGTCATAGCAAACAATAAGTGTGAAATACAAAAGCAGGTTATTCAATCGTCAGATGTGTCTTTCAGACTTAATGCTTACGTTTAGCTTTTCCTGTAGTTCTGAACATTCCCGGAGAGATGTGACTTTATGAGACACACACTCTGACAGGCTCGTCTCAAGGTGCTGAACGTGGTGGCACATATCGTCGAGTGACTTTCTGTAGAAGTCCTGCCTCTTTGCACAGCTACAAAGGGTGAAACAGCACAACATGGATCTAGCTCAAATCACTTAGGTAAACATCTTGTTTATGAGTTGCTAGGAGGATGTCCTAAAGCCGTTCTACTACCACAACTGCAAAAAATAAACACTTTTCTGTCAGAACAGAATTGAGAGCCCTTCGTGTCCACTCTGCTGATGACTGTTTGAATGGTCAAAATAATTACCTGGACACAGAAGTGGATAATTCAGGTCCAGAAAGTAAAAATCCAGACCAAGATTTTGATTCAACCAACCAGTTGAGTATAGTTACAGTCACAGAGAACTCAACTGGTTGGTTAAAACTATATCTGTGTCTGGATTTTTACTTTCTGGACCTGAACTTTCCACCTCTGCCTCAGTTTTCATTACGTATTATAAAACATAGAACAGTCACCTATTATGAGGTGCCTTTTACAGAAAACAACTGTTCAAGCTGACCATGAATGAACTTTTATACAGCAAATACTGGGTGAACTGGGAGCAGAGAAGAAGGAGCTACCTCTGCAGGGCTTCGTGGTGGAGCTGAGCCTGTGCCTGAAGTGTGGCCAGTGTGACCAGCAGCTGGCTCAGAACGCACTTATGGATCTGCTCCACCTGAGAGACGGACAGGCACGTCCGAAGAGGTAAAAGTTCCTGCAGCCGGCTGAGGTGATGATCGAAGCCCTGAGTCAAGGAGGCCAAGGCTGCTGTAAGGTACTGCAGCTCCTCTGCACAGCCTGAGGCCTCACTCAGAACGGGCAGGAGCTTAGATTCAGCATCCTGAAAAAAGGCAGCAGTCCCACGCACGGCTGCACAGTAACCCCTCAAGGCCTCCTTCGCCTGGCATAGGCTCCCCTAAGCAAGGAATACATATCTTAGCCATCTATGCGTTTCAGGGTATAACCATTAAGACAATCCACCACACAATAGATGGCTGTGTTTGGAGGCACAAAACGTCACTTACTGTGCGCAACTGAGATTCTTTCAGGACCTTCTCGATTAAGTCTGTCAGCTCGCTATGCTTGCTCTCCAGCTCCTTCTGCCTGGTTCCTATTCTGTATTTCAGAGTCTGCAGTACTCGCCTTCCAGACTCTGCCCTCTTCTCAATGCTCAAACACCACAGAAGCTCCCTGTCAATAGCTTGCTCATCTGGGCTCACTGGCAAGGCATGATCTAGCTTGTGTTGGGTACCTCTGAGAAAGTCCAACATGGCATGGAGCTCAGCAAAATAACATTTTCCTTCAAGCAGGGCACTCTCCAGAATCTTCAAGTCATTGTGGATGGTCATTTCCCATGAGTCCAGACCCTGCACTGCGTGCCGGATCTTCTGCCTCTCTGAGTTCAGCTGGGATGGGTACAGGTCTTGAGAGATGTTGTTCAGTTGATGAGTCACCTCCTGACAGATGTTCTTAGTCAGGGGAAATTGCACTGAGAGAATGTGGCAGCTTCTAAACCTTTCCACCTTGTTGATTTTTTCATCCTTCAGTTGCAGTGCCTGTTTCTCCAGGTTCTGCTTCCAGTCTTCCATCTGTTTCTTGGAGCTCAAATACTTGCCGTGTGCCTCAGCCTGAAGACCAAGACTGTTCATTTTCTTCTGTAAATCCACCATCACACGCTGCAGCTCCCTCCTCTTATCCCCCTTGAAGTGATGCAGCCGGTCCACTTGCCATCTGTGCTTTAGCAGTAAGTATCTGTAATGCTCCAAAATAGTGAGAGAATCTTTAGTTACAGGAAATTTGTGCTTAGTTAGGTCTAAGTCTATCTGTCTTAGTCCTGCCTCAATGGATGCCAATGTCTCCAGTGAGGAAACCCTTGCTTGGCGCAGCTCTTCCAGCTCCCGACAGCCTTTCCTCTCCGAGGTGATGATTCCATGAATGGCACCTTGGAGGTCTATGAGTAGGTTGTGTAACTTGCACCTATCAGCAAGGCTGAGCTGTGGTGCCATTTCTCCAGCCTTATTTAGCAGAGTCATGATGACGGCTGAATGTTTCTCTGCCTCTTTCAGTTCTGCCATTCGATGCCGGAGTCTACTGGCAATGCCAGGTTCGCTGTCTGGTTGGCTGCCCCAACTGGTCATTTCCTTTTCTACATGCTTTGCAACCCAGGCATCTACATTAGCAATTTGCTCAAATAACTTCTCTTTCATCTGCAAACTCAGCTTTACGTCCAGTAAAGCTCGACCTGAATTATCCACTGCTGACTTCGTCAAGTCTTTTAAGGTGTCCGCTAAGGAAAGCAATGGGGGAAGTTCCGTCTTATCCAGGACGGGCGTCAGTTCCTTCACTTCTTCCAGCAGAGATTCTAGCTGGATTTGTTTACTTTGGATCTCACACTTTAGCTTCTTTAGCTCAAAAATGTGGCAGTGAACTTTCTCTGGGAAAAGATCCAACTTCCTCTTTTTCTCTGTGATTTTGATCTCCATTTGCTTTGCCCATGTGAGGTGGTCCTGCATCACCTTCATAATCTTACTTAAAGCATCAGGAATAACACTGATGGATATCTCTGGCATTTGTGTTTTAACAAGATCCAGTTCCTCCTTCAAGCTCTGGAGGGCTAGTCTAATATCCTTCCTCTCCGTCTCTCCAGCTAAATTCTGGTTAAGAGCCTCAAAGAGCTGATTCAGGTTGTCATACTGATAGTCAATGGCTGCTAAAGTGGCACCAAATATCACTAGTTGTACTGAAGCACAGCTTCCACTCTGAGACTGAAAGAGCTCAGATGCTTGCAGAGCTTTCAGCTGCTTGCGAAGGTCCTGAGCTTCCTGGAGCAGATTGGCAGACTCCTGGACACAGGCTGTGGCATGGTACAAGGCCCTCTCAGCTACCCTCTGAAGTGTCCACCAATGTCCCTGCAGGTCCTCCAGCCGAATGAGGGTCCCTGTCCGTTCCACCTCATCCAGGACGGGTGACACCTCAGAAAACACCTGCAGCACGGCTCCCATCGTGGTGCTCTCCTGCTCCAGGTTCTGCAGAAAGCCTCGTAGCCGTTCCTCCTGGAGTGTCATGCTTTCCATAGTGTCACTATTCCCAGAGAAACAGAAGAATATTAAATGGGAAAAATACAGAGCAATACAGTATATAAGCAAAATAAAATCCAGAAAAAGGACAGAGAAAATAATAGAAAGGGTTTTAAAATTCTTCTCAAAAAGGGTAATTTTGGTACATAACATACCCCTCATATTTATCTATTAATTTTTACCGCCTTGTTGCCCTGCATGCATTTTCTTCACGCTTTGTCTGCACTTAGTGTTTTTTGTTGTTGTATACAAACAATTTCCCCTTGGGATTGATAAAGTACATACATCTAATCAATAAACATATCCATCCATCCATCAATACTGTTGATGGGTTACACTGCAGTGGACTCACCTGCACGCGGCCCTCAGATCCACCTTCAGCTTGGCCAGTGCTGCTTCAGCAGTCTGACTCTTCTGTTCATATTGGCTGACAAGCTGCATCTGGGCCTCCTTCATCTGCACAGCAGCACTGGCATCCTGCAGGACGGCTTTCCACTGCCCTTCTGTCGGACGCACCGTCTCGAGGGCGACGCCTGCACTAGGCAGAGCGTCAAGCTTCTCCAGCACCCACTGCCGACAGGCCTGCAACACAACCCAAAGACTCACCCGGCTGGGCCTGCAGCCAAATGCAAAACACTTCTGGCAAAATACCAGTATATCGTTAAAAAACACTTAGAATGAGGGAACAAAGAAAGTTATAAACAAGTAGTTATGCAATATTTATACCTGCCAAAAACACAGTGCAACGTATGGGCTTTTACAGGATAGAGATTCCTGCATTTTATTCCCTCCCAGCCCCCAACACACCTGTGCCAAGTATTCTGTGTCCCTCAGTCTAGGTTAAGGTGTGTAGGAGCACGGAGGGAGCAACAGTGTGGACTGTCTGGAGGTCCCGTGGACCGGGTTGAGAAACATTACTCTAGGGGGCGCTCTCCTACCTTAGCCTCATCCACTTGTTGGACCATAGCTGCAGTGCTGATATGGACAGGCTGGTTCTGACAGCACAGTATCCTGAATGCCACACGGCTCAGGTTCAGGTGGTTCTCCTGGTTCCCGGGTGACGTATCTATGACCATAGCGTTCCACAGCGGGCTTCTCTGCAATTCAACACAGCTCGTCACATCTTTCAGGAGCAGAAGTCACATGTGCTTCACTAACCCATGGACATATGTGAGGACTGTCCCATATGTGCCATGTGTCCCATGTGCACTGGAAATTCCACTGGCTTACACCTATTTCCAGTGTCACTTCCTATTTCCCCACCATCTCATCATATCAAAAGAGAATTGAATTATCTAGTTACTGATTTTTAACACTCTTGTCCCTGAAAAAACATTTTTAGGAAAAATTACATAATGACCAGCCAGCGTCCACTACTATAAGCTGTATGAATAATATGCAATGAAATGTATTTTTCAAATTGAAGACTGGAAAGACAACAGGTTCAGAGTCTCCAGCGGAGATGGTCCAGGATGAATTTTCTCACCCTTCTGATGCTGCTGCTGGGTTCCTGACTCTCAAGCTGCAAACAGTCCATCAGCAGCTCCGTCATGGTGGGCTGACTGGCTGACTCCGCCCCCGACCCCGACTCCGCCTCTGCCGGCCCTGTTACCAGGTCACCCCCACGTCGCTCCCATTGCTGCCCAGGAAACAGAAGCACTCTCATTCGCCTGCAACATCTAGCAGCCCCACATGAGTTGTGGCGTGCAGCTCTTCAGGAGTTAGGATAGAATTCAGTAGGCGGGGCCTATAATGGGGGTGTGTCTCTCCGCCTTAAACCGGTTTAAGGGTGGTGCAGCAGGAGCCAAAACCAAAGTGTGAGTCATACTGACAGCCGTCATGCTCCCAGCATGTGTACTGCCCGTCTCACCAATGAGCTAAGGACTAGCAATCTATTCCAAAGAAGAGTCAGTGCAATTCTAATGACAGGTACATAGGAGGGACAGTCACACTCCTTCAGTACAGGCAGGACAGTCTACACTGCTACTGTACTGTGAGAGGGGGAAAAAATCCTTACACACGAGATCCTTAATGCACTATATAGCCCTCTTCACTGCCATTTGTTAGTACCAAAAGAATCTAAAAATACGATCAACACAGGTAGACATTTTCTAACATCATTTAAATTAAATCGTATTATGCAGTTTTTCCTTGGATCATTGATTCTGCCACCTGAAAGCCCAAATTTCCTTCAAAGACATTTCCTCTATGATCCAGCCCTGGTTCTATGTCCCCGGGGCAGAACCTTTCCTGAGCATTGTGGTCGCCCTTATCCTTCTCATTGTTGGTTAAACTATTCAACATGTAGTCATCGGCTAAGCTGAGAAGGAACAAGAACCTTCACCACTAACAAAACGGTTCCTGTACGCAGCACTTCCTAGTGAGTTTCTGCCATTAACTTTCATATTATGGTTACATTTCAAGAGAATATGACCTTCATAGGGGTACAGAAAAATATTTGATCATGTGCACAATGCATGCAGACCATAATACAGGGAGTACAAATCATCTGAACACCATGAAGAGAGAACTAGGGTGCAGAAACGTGTGGTTAAACCTCAAATGGAAGGTAGTAGGTCAGGGAATCTAACCAGCCTTCATTATGCAGGTTCAACCTGCTACCATGCTGCAGGCAAACGACTGACGTCACCATGACTCAGCAGGGGACCTTGTTCCATCTGTGGTTTTTACCCAAGAAAATAAGAGTGAAAAGAGACAAGTGGCATTCTAAGCCATTAATCTGCAGAAGCTACTGAAGCAGTTAGATGTAATCTGCACTGTCATGCACTCCTGCCTACCTGTGCATGCTGAATGCAAAGTGACAAAGGAGAAAAACCACAGAAGTCACATGAAATCAAAATCTGCCCCCCCTGCAGACTCCACTGTTTAAAATAACTTTCGATATTTACGGTGCTCGTGTACGGCTGCGGTTACAGGATTTCAAACATTCACCCGCTGGATGAGGCAGTGAGAGTTACACTGTAATGGAATGCAGGGATCAGGGCTTCAGAACACTGAGGTGATTCTAATCACACTTATTGGTTTATAATGGCTACACACAGACAGCACCATACTGGCCATACTGGCCAAACGCTGTCAATGTCATATGTAAGTCAGCCCCATACTGGTCATACTTGTACAAGGTCCGTATGTGATATACGCTATATAGACAAAAGTACTGGAACACTTGGCCATTATACCTACAAGAACTTCTATGACACCCAATTCTAAATCCATAGGCATCAATGCAGAGCTGGTCCCCCCTCTGCAGCTATAACAGCTGCCACCCCTTCTGGGAAGACTTTTACATAAGATGCTGGAGTGTGTCTGTGGCAATTTTTGCCCCATCATCCAAAATAGCATTTGTGAGGTCAGGCACAAGGATGTGAAGATCTGGCTTGAAATCTCCATTCTAGTTCATCCCAAATGTTTGATGGAGTTGAGGCCAGGGCTCTATGCTGGCCAGTCAAGATCTTCTACACCAAACTCACTGTCTTTATGGACCTTGCTTTCTGCACTGGGGCACAGTCCTGCAGGAATGGAAAAGGGCCTTCCCCAACTGTTCCCACAAAGTTGGAAGCATAGAACTGTCCAAAATCTTGAAATGTCTTATATGAATGCCACATCTAAGTTTTTCCATATTGAAGCCAACGGATTTAGAATGGGACGTCATAAAAGTTCCTGTAGGTGCAATGGGCAGGTGTCCAAATACTTTTGTTCATATAGTGTACATAGGCCACATCTTACTGGTTAGGCAAAATTTCATACAGAACAGCCTTTTTTTAAAAAAAGTCCTCGTCTTTACCCCATCTTCATTTTATGTAGCCTTAAAAAATCGTTGTGAGGAAACCAAACTTTCCAGCTAAGCAACCCTATTTCAGCCTCGCACGAACCTTCCTTGTAGCTACAAGCCAACGCATAACCTATGCTTCTGTATTTTCACGCTGCAGGAAGTGACCTATGAAGCTGAGACAAGTCGAGGCAGCGTACTCCATGAGGCTCTGTCAGAGCCCCTTAGGCTGCGTTGCCAAGACAGCGGCAAAGTCGAGGCAGCGTACTCCATGAGGCTCTGTGGGAGCCCCTTAGGCCGCGTCGCCATGACAGCGGCAAAGTCGAGGCAGCGTACTCCATGAGGCTCTGTGGGAGCCCCTTAGGCCGCGTCGCCATGACAGCGGCAAAGTCGAGGCAGCGTACTCCATGAGGCTCTGTGGGAGCCCCTTAGGCCGCGTCGCCATGACAGCGGCAAAGTCGAGGCAGCGTACTCCATGAGGCTCTGTGGGAGCCCCTTAGGCCGCGTCGCCATGACAGCGGCAAAGTCGAGGCAGCGTACTCCATGAGGCTCTGTGGGAGCTCCTTAGGCCGCGTCGCCATGACAGCGGCATGGATCCTCAGGGAAACACCTCATGGGCTGCATCCGAAACCACACACTATGCACTATATACTTAAATGAGGAAACGGTATGTACTACATCAGCGATCATTAAATACAATTCCTCAGTGTGCGAATACGAACGTTTTATATTTTTCTGGACACACTATCTCATGTTATACAGCTGGACTTTGACCTTTAACCCTCTGGAGTGGACGGCATCGTCGGCGATGCTGAGTATCTTTCTCGTGTATTTCAGTTCATAACTTGCTGAAATCTTATTATAGAAACATGGAAAAAACGCTAAATCCGTAATCTGTCTTCTTATGAAAACATCCATTGTCGGAAGAATTAAAGTTTTTAAAATTAGGTTAAATAGGCAAAAAAGTAAACCATGTCACCTTACTTTGTTTTACCTGCATTGGGGGCATGTAGTACCGCTGTCACGGTGTCACTCGAAGATCGCTATTCACATTCTAAATAGCCGCATTAGTGCGTATTCAAATCGTATTTGTATGGTAATTTGAGGAACAGCGCAATGGTGAAACGCGATCCAGAAACATCCCCATCAGCGCCATAAAAGGGGGTAGGGATGTGGCCAAGTGTCAATGGCTCATTCATACACATGAAAGTTGCTACATTTTCAATGAAAGGAGCCAGAAATAGTGACATGAGTTCGGTTTTTCTTATTTATTTATCCAAATGAATGTTGCAACTACACCATTTAGTCATCTTCATGTACCAGATCAGATATCTGGGATAAAAACAAACTTCCACCATTGCTTAATGTACTTACAGTATAATGTTTCTGCAAGTGTTCCAAACTGCATTTTGCAATGTCTATACTTTCATGTCAAATTACAAACTTAACATAAATCTGTCATATTTACTAAGTACACTAAGATTAAGATGAGTTTTATGCCAAAACAAATATATAAGAAATAATTAATTTGCCATGAATTAAGTTTATGATATTGAATGAAATGTGTGACCATGCCCCAGTCAGTGAAAGTGTGTTCCCTGCCCCTAGACTCCAGAGGGTTAATGATGGATGTCTTGCATATCAATGGTTATGTTTTTATGAGTTAGAACTATGTGCTAAGCTGTAATGTTATCTTCCTAGGACAGCTGCTTTTTAGAAACCTATAACAGAAAAAATAGCATAATGCATTTAGCACATTTTTTAATAATGATGTGAGTTTGAATATGAATTATACTCACACTAGAAAACACCACTACCTTCGCCGCCATTTTCTTAAGCAAACTCCTGATTTCCTCACAAGTCAAGTCTAGAATTATGGGATCGATTAGTGTCCAGATAGTGTGCGCCATCCAGGAACTTTTTGCGGACTTAACCCGTGTGCGCTGTGGTTTCGGACACACTAATATATTTTGTGCAGTATTTTGCCATGCTATTTAGTAAGTGTACGATATCGGATGCAGCAATAATCAAGTTTCTGGGTAAGGGCAAGTGCAGGAGCCCTTGTAGTGAAATGTGCGTCACACATTAATGTCATCATTGAAATGACTGAAATCACTCAAGCACTGAAGGGGGTTTCCCACAAAGCCTTCTCCTAAGACATGTTCAGACTGGGTTACATGGTGTGAATGTGTTTGACAGGCTGGGTTACCTGCGGCACACAGCTGCTCCCTTGGTTAACACCCTTTTGGCTCTTTGTGTGTCCCATTTTCAAAGTGGCAGTGGGAAGACTGGAACTGCCACTTCCTGTATCCTCCTGAGCATCAGGATCAGGTGGCTGCAACCCGCTCAAACGGGCAACTCTATGCCGTAGGTCCCACGGCCTGGACTGGGTTAGCCCAGGACTGGAGGAGTCAGAGTCAGCTGACTCAGATGTGATGTGCTGTGTCATGTTGAGAGTGGAAGTCCATGTTCCAAGAGGTTGTGTTGGCAAGAAATCAGAGTCCATTTGCTCTGTGTGGGTTTTCCTTGGCTGGGACTTTATGCTAACACCTGGATCATCTCTGAGTAAAGTGGCCGTATTGAGGCTATCCACATGTTCAACACCTTGGACTGTGGTATGCCAGTGAACGCTATGACTAACTAAAAGCACTTCTTGAAGTGTCTCAGTGCTCTCACCATGCAGTCTTACACTGGGCTCTCTTGCAACCTCTTCCACATAAGCTGTGAAATCAGGCTTTGGCAGCTCATATTCCTGTCGGTCTGATAAATATTTTTCTTTAACGGCAATTTCATTGTCATGAATTTCTAAGCTTTGTTTTCCTGTGACTGCAGTGTTGGTGGCGTCTGTATTTAACCTTTGTATTCTGGTGACCGGAGTGTCTGTGTCCTCTGTCTTTAACCTCTGTATTCCTGTGACTGCAGTGTCTGTGTCCTCTGTCTTTAACCTTTGTATTCCTGTGACTGCAGTGTCTGTGTCCTCTGTCTTTAACCTTTGTATTCCTGTGACTGCAGTGTCTGTGTCCTCTGTCTTTAACCTCTGTATTCCTATAACTGCACTGTCTGTGTCCTCTGTCTTTAACCTCTGTATTCCTGTGACTGCAGTGTCTGTGTCCTCTGTCTTTAATCTCTGTATTCCTGTGACTGCAGTGTCTGTGTCCACTGTCTTCAAGCTTTGTATTCCTGTGACTGCAGTGTCTGTGTCCTCTGTCTTTAATCTCAGTATTCCTGTGACTGCAGTGTCTGTGTCCACTGTCTTCAAGCTTTGTATTCCTGTGACTGCAGTGTCTGTGTCCTCTGTCTTTAACCTCTGTGTTCCTGTGACTGCAGTGTCTGTGTCCACTGTCTTTAACCTCTGTATTCCTGTGACTGCAGTATCTGTGTCCACTGTCTTCAAGCTTTGTATTCCTGTGACTGCAGTGTCTGTGTCCACTGTCTTCAAGCTTTGTATTCCTGTGACTGCAGTGTCTGTGTCCTCTGTCTTCAAGCTTCGTACTCCGGAGATCGGAATGACTGTGTCCTCTATGTTTAAGCTGTGTATTCCAATGACCGCAATGTGTGTGTCCTCTGATTTTAAACTTAGTATTCCTGTGACGACAGTTTCTGAGTCCTCTAACTTTAAACTTTGTATTCCAGTGACCACAGTGTCTGTGTCCTCAGTCATTATGTTTTGTATTCCAGTGAGCATAGTGTATGTGTCCTTTGACTTTAAGTTTTGCATTTCCGTAACAACAGTGTCGGTCTCATCTGTGTTAACACTGTGTATTCCGGAGACTGCAGTGTCTGTGTCAGCTGTTGAAAAGCATTGTATTCCGGTGATAGAAAGCTTGCTATTACTGCCTGACTGCACATCGGCCTTGGGACTTGGAATGTCTGATAGCAGGGTTTCTTTCTCGGGTGTAACATCGGTGGCAGTCTCTGATTTCTCAGGTGTCACTCTATCACTTTCTGATGACAGGTCAATCTTGACCTTTAGCGCCTCACTTTGCAGTCCCTCTGTGTCTGGTGTGAGATCTGGCTCGATCTCTGCAATACTAGATTTCAGTGTAACAACGTGAAGTGTGACTTCAGGCTCGGCCTTTGCTATCTCAGAGTGCACTCTCTCACTTTCTGATGCGGGACGGGATATCTCCGGCTGTACTCCCTCGCTGCCCGATGTGACCGTAATTTTAGCTGTTGCAATCTCATCTTGCTTTGTGTCCATTTGAGGTATAAAACAAACTTCACTGCTTGCTATCTCTGTCTGCATTCTCGATGGACCCTCAGTGACATCAGGCTCTGATTTCAGAAGGTCTACTTGCAGTTTGTCTCTGTCTGCCAAGGCACCTACATCCACGACTTCTATCACAGATTCAGTTATCCGTGTCTCTACGGCAACTGTTGCCTCAGTCCTTGGAATCTCAGCTTGCAGTCTGCCTTCATCTGCTATCAGTTCTGCCACTAATGTTGATATCTCAGATGGCATTGGCTCTCTGTCAGCTGTCACCTCTATCTCTGTCTTAGGTGTCTCCAACCTTATAATTTCAGTTTCAGGTTTAAGTTCTACTTTAGTACTGTGAATCTCATACTGGACACTCGCACTATGAGGTTTAAAGTCAGCCTCTGTGCTGAACATCTCTGATTGCTCTCTTTCACTGAATGATCTTACATCGACTTTAATATCTGGGCTCAAAGATGGCTGCCTCTCCCTGTCCAGTTCTCCCAATGAAATAACGTCTTGTGATTTTGATTTCACTCGCCGGCGACTCGTTTTCACTTTGAATTCAGTTTGTGTTTTAGTAGATTGTATTCTTTTACTGCCTGACTCCACATCGGCCTTGGGACTTGGAATGTCTGATAGCAGGGTTTCTCTCTCGGGTGTAACATCGGTGGCAGTCTCTGATTTCTCAGGTGTCACTCTATCACTTTCTGATGACAGGTCAATCTTGACCTTTAGCGCCTCACTTTGCAGTCCCTCTGTGTCTGGTGTGAGATCTGGCTCGATCTCTGCAATACTAGATTTCAGTGTAACAACGTGAAGTGTGACTTCAGGCTCGGCCTTTGCTATCTCAGAGTGCACTCTCTCACTTTCTGATGCGGGACGGGATATCTCCGGCTGTACTCCCTCGCTGACCGATGTGAACGTAATTTTAGCTGTTGCAATCTCATCTTGCTTTGTGTCCATTTGAGGTATAAAACAAACTTCACTGCTTGCTATCTCTGTCTGCATTCTCGATGGACCCTCAGTGACATCAGGCTCTGATTTCGGAAGGTCTACTTGCAGTTTGTCTCTGTCTGCCAAGGCACCTACATCCACGACTTCTATCACAGATTCAGTTATCCGTGTCTCTACGGCAACTGTTGCCTCAGTCCTTGGAATCTCAGCTTGCAGTCTGCCTTCATCTGCTGTCAGTTCTGCCACTAATGTTGATATGTCAGATGGCATTGGCGCTCTGTCAGCTGTCACCTCTATCTCTGTCTTAGGTGTCTCCAACCTTATAATTTCAGTTTCAGGTTTAAGTTCTACTTTAGTACTGTGAATCTCATATTGGACACTCGCACTATGAGGTTTAAAGTCAGCCTCTGTGCTGAACATCTCTGATTGCTCTCTTTCACTGAATGATCTTACATCGACTTTAATATCTGGGCACAAAGATGGCTGCCTCTCCCTGTCCAGTTCTCCCAATGAAATAACGTCTTGTGATTTTGATTTCACTCGCCGGCGACTCGTTTTCACTTTGAATTCAGTTTGTGTTTTAGTAGATTGTATTCTTTTACTGCCTGACTCCACATCGGCCTTGGGACTTGGAATGTCTGATAGCAGGGTTTCTCTCTCGGGTGTAACATCGGTGGCAGTCTCTGATTTCTCAGGTGTCACTCTATCACTTTCTGATGACAGGTCAATCTTCACCTTTAGCGCCTCACTTTGCAGTCCCTCTGTGTCTGGTGTGAGATCTGGCTCGATGTTTGCAGTACTAGATTTCAGTGTAACAACGTGAAGTGTGACTTCAGGCTCGGCCTTTGCTATCTCAGAGTGCACTCTCTCACTTTCTGATGCGGGACGGGATATCTCCGGCTGTACTCCCTCGCTGACCGATGTGACCGTAATTTTAGCTGTTGCAATCTCATCTTGCTTTGTGTCCATTTGAGGTATAAAACAAACTTCACTGCTTGCTATCTCTGTCTGCATTCTCGATGGACCCTCAGTGACATCAGGCTCTGATTTCGGAAGGTCTACTTGCAGTTTGTCTCTGTCTGCCAAGGCACCTACATCCACAACTTCTATCACAGATTCAGTTATCCGTGTCTCTACGGCAACTGTTGCCTCAGTCCTTGGAATCTCAGCTTGCAGTCTGCCTTCATCTGCTGTCAGTTCTGCCACAAATGTTGATATCTCAGATGGCATTGGCTCTCTGTCAGCTGTCACCTCTATCTCTGTCTTAGGTGTCTCCAACCTTATAATTTCAGTTTCAGGTTTAAGTTCTACTTTAGTACTGTGAATCTCATATTGGACACTCGCACTATGAGGTTTAAAGTCAGCCTCTGTGCTGAACATCTCTGATTGCTCTCTTTCACTGAATGATCTTACATCGACTTTAATATCTGGGCTCAAAGATGGCTGCCTCTCCCTGTCCAGTTCTCCCAATGAAATAACGTCTTGTGATTTTGATTTCACTCGCCGGCGACTCGTTTTCACTTTGAATTCAGTTTGTGTTTTAGTAGATTGTATTCTTTTACTGCCTGACTCCACATCGGCCTTGGGACTTGGAATGTCTGATAGCAGGGTTTCTCTCTCGGGTGTAACATCGGTGGCAGTCTCTGATTTCTCAGGTGTCACTCTATCACTTTCTGATGACAGGTCAATCTTCACCTTTAGCGCCTCACTTTGCAGTCCCTCTGTGTCTGGTGTGAGATCTGGCTCGATCTTTGCAGTACTAGATTTCAGTGTAACAATGTGAAGTGTGACTTCAGGCTCGGCCTTTGCTATCTCAGAGTGCACTCTCTCACTTTCTGATGCGGGACGGGATATCTCCGGCTGTACTCCCTCGCTGACCGATGTGACCGTAATTTTAGCTGTTGCAATCTCATCTTGCTTTGTGTCCATTTGAGGTATAAAACAAACTTCACTGCTTGCTATCTCTGTCTGCATTCTCGATGGACCCTCAGTGACATCAGGCTCTGATTTCGGAAGGTCTACTTGCAGTTTGTCTCTGTCTGCCAAGGCACCTACATCCACAACTTCTATCACAGATTCAGTTATCCGTGTCTCTACGGCAACTGTTGCCTCAGTCCTTGGAATCTCAGCTTGCAGTCTGCCTTCATCTGCTGTCAGTTCTGCCACAAATGTTGATATCTCAGATGGCATTGGCTCTCTGTCAGCTGTCACCTCTATCTCTGTCTTAGGTGTCTCCAACCTTATAATTTCAGTTTCAGGTTTAAGTTCTACTTTAGTACTGTGAATCTCATATTGGACACTCGCACTATGAGGTTTAAAGTCAGCCTCTGTGCTGAACATCTCTGATTGCTCTCTTTCACTGAATGATCTTACATCGACTTTAATATCTGGGCTCAAAGATGGCTGCCTCTCCCTGTCCAGTTCTCCCAATGAAATAACGTCTTGTGATTTTGATTTCACTCGCCGGCGACTCGTTTTCACTTTGAATTCAGTTTGTGTTTTAGTAGATTGTATTCTTTTACTGCCTGACTCCACATCGGCCTTGGGACTTGGAATGTGTGATAGCAGGGTTTCTCTCTCGGGTGTAACATCGGTGGCAGTCTCTGATTTCTCAGGTGTCACTCTATCACTTTCTGATGACAGGTCAATCTTCACCTTTAGCGCCTCACTTTGCAGTCCCTCTGTGTCTGGTGTGAGATCTGGCTCGATCTTTGCAGTACTAGATTTCAGTGTAACAACGTGAAGTGTGACTTCAGGCTCGGCCTTTGCTATCTCAGAGTGCACTCTCTCACTTTCTGATGCGGGAAGGGATATCTCCGGCTGTACTCCCTCGCTGACCGATGTGACCGTAATTTTAGCTGTTGCAATCTCATCTTGCTTTGTGTCCATTTGAGGTATAAAACAAACTTCACTGCTTGCTATCTCTGTCTGCATTCTCGATGGACCCTCAGTGACATCAGGCTCTGATTTCAGAAGGTCTACTTGCAGTTTGTCTCTGTCTGCCAAGGCACCTACATCCACAACTTCTATCACAGATTCAGTTATCCGTGTCTCTACGGCAACTGTTGCCTCAGTCCTTGGAATCTCAGCTTGCAGTCTGCCTTCATCTGCTGTCAGTTCTGCCACTAATGTTGATATGTCAGATGGCATTGGCTCTCCGTCAGCTGTCACCTCTATCTCTGTCTTAGGTGTCTCCAACCTTATAATTTCAGTTTCAGGTTTAAGTTCTACTTTAGTACTGTGAATCTCATATTGGACACTCGCACTATGAGGTTTAAAGTCAGGCTCTGTGCTGAACATCTCTGATTGCGCTCTTTCACTGAATGATCTTACATCGACTTTAATATCTGGGCTCAAAGATGGCTGCCTCTCCCTGTCCAGTTCTCCCAATGAAATAACGTCTTGTGATTTTGATTTCACTCGCCGGCGACTCGTTTTCACTTTGAATTCAGTTTTTGTTTTAGTAGATTGTATTCTTTTACTGCCTGACTCCACATCGGCCTTGGGACTTGGAAAGTCTGAGAGCAGGATTTCTCTCTCGGGTGTAACATCGGTGGCAGTCTCTGATTTCTCAGGTGTCACTCTATCACTTTCTGATGACAGATCAATCTTGACCTTTAGCTGCTCACTTTGCAGTCCCTCTGTGTCTGGTGTGAGATCTGGCTCGATCTTTGCAGTACTAGATTTCAGTGTAACAACGTGAAGTGTGACTTCAGGCTCGGCCTTTGCTATCTCAGAGTGCACTCTCTCACTTTCTGATGCGGGACGGGATATCTCCGGCTGTACTCCCTCGCTGACCGATGTGACCGTAATTTTAGCTGTTGCAATCTCATCTTGCTTTGTGTCCATTTGAGGTATAAAACAAACTTCACTGCTTGCTATCTCTGTCTGCATTCTCGATGGACCCTCAGTGAAATCAGGCTCTGATTTCAGAAGGTCTACTTGCAGTTTGTCTCTGTCTGCCAAGGCACCTACATCCACAACTTCTATCACAGATTCAATTATCCGTGTCTCTACGGCAACTGTTGCCTCAGTCCTTGGAATCTCAGCTTGCAGTCTGCCTTCATCTGCTGTCAGTTCTGCCACTAATGTTGATATGTCAGATGGCATTGGCTCTCTGTCAGCTGTCACCTCTATCTCTGTCTTAGGTGTCTCCAACCTTATAATTTCAGTTTCAGGTTTAAGTTCTACTTTAGTACTGTGAATCTCATATTGGACACTCGCACTATGAGGTTTAAAGTCAGCCTCTGTGCTGAACATCTCTGATTGCTCTCTTTCACTGAATGATCTTACATCGACTTTAATATCTGGGCTCAAAGATGGCTGCCTCTCCCTGTCCAGTTCTCCCAATGAAATAACGTCTTGTGATTTTGATTTCACTCGCCGGCGACTCGTTTTCACTTTGAATTCAGTTTGTGTTTTAGTAGATTGTATTCTTTTACTGCCTGACTCCACATCGGCCTTGGGACTTGGAATGTCTGATAGCAGGGTTTCTCTCTCGGGTATAACATCGGTGGCAGTCTCTGATTTCTCAGGTGTCACTCTATCACTTTCTGATGACAGGTCAATCTTCACCTTTAGCGCCTCACTTTGCAGTCCCTCTGTGTCTGGTGTGAGATCTGGCTCGATCTTTGCAGTACTAGATTTCAGTGTAACAACGTGAAGTGTGACTTCAGGCTCGGCCTTTGCTATCTCAGAGTGCACTCTCTCACTTTCTGATGCGGGACGAGATATCTCCGGCTGTACTCCCTCGCTGACCGATGTGACCGTAATTTTAGCTGTTGCAATCTCATCTTGCTTTGTGTCCATTTGAGGTATAAAACAAACTTCACTGCTTGCTATCTCTGTCTGCATTCTCGATGGACCCTCAGTGACATCAGGCTCTGATTTCGGAAGGTCTACTTGCAGTTTGTCTCTGTCTGCCAAGGCACCTACATCCACAACTTCTATCACAGATTCAGTTATCCGTGTCTCTACGGCAACTGTTGCCTCAGTCCTTGGAATCTCAGCTTGCAGTCTGCCTTCATCTGCTGTCAGTTCTGCCACAAATGTTGATATCTCAGATGGCATTGGCTCTCTGTCAGCTGTCACCTCTATCTCTGTCTTAGGTGTCTCCAACCTTATAATTTCAGTTTCAGGTTTAAGTTCTACTTTAGTACTGTGAATCTCATATTGGACACTCGCACTATGAGGTTTAAAGTCAGCCTCTGTGCTGAACATCTCTGATTGCTCTCTTTCACTGAATGATCTTACATCGACTTTAATATCTGGGCTCAAAGATGGCTGCCTCTCCCTGTCCAGTTCTCCCAATGAAATAACGTCTTGTGATTTTGATTTCACTCGCCGGCGACTCGTTTTCACTTTGAATTCAGTTTGTGTTTTAGTAGATTGTATTCTTTTACTGCCTGACTCCACATCGGCCTTGGGACTTGGAATGTCTGATAGCAGGGTTTCTCTCTCGGGTGTAACATCGGTGGCAGTCTCTGATTTCTCAGGTGTCACTCTATCACTTTCTGATGACAGGTCAATCTTCACCTTTAGCGCCTCACTTTGCAGTCCCTCTGTGTCTGGTGTGAGATCTGGCTCGATCTTTGCAGTACTAGATTTCAGTGTAACAACGTGAAGTGTGACTTCAGGCTCGGCCTTTGCTATCTCAGAGTGCACTCTCTCACTTTCTGATGCGGGAAGGGATATCTCTGGCTGTACTCCCTCGCTGACCGATGTGACCGTAATTTTAGCTGTTGCAATCTCATCTTGCTTTGTGTCCATTTGAGGTATAAAACAAACTTCACTGCTTGCTATCTCTGTCTGCATTCTCGATGGACCCTCAGTGACATCAGGCTCTGATTTCAGAAGGTCTACTTGCAGTTTGTCTCTGTCTGCCAAGGCACCTACATCCACAACTTCTATCACAGATTCAGTTATCCGTGTCTCTACGGCAACTGTTGCCTCAGTCCTTGGAATCTCAGCTTGCAGTCTGCCTTCATCTGCTGTCAGTTCTGCCACTAATGTTGATATCTCAGATGGCATTGGCGCTCTGTCAGCTGTCACCTCTATCTCTGTCTTAGGTGTCTCCAACCTTATAATTTCAGTTTCAGGTTTAAGTTCTACTTTAGTACTGTGAATCTCATATTGGACACTCGCACTATGAGGTTTAAAGTCAGGCTCTGTGCTGAACATCTCTGATTGCTCTCTTTCACTGAATGATCTTACATCGACTTTAATATCTGGGCTCAAAGATGGCTGCCTCTCCCTGTCCAGTTCTCCCAATGAAATAACGTCTTGTGATTTTGATTTCACTCGCCGGCGACTCGTTTTCACTTTGAATTCAGTTTTTGTTTTAGTAGATTGTATTCTTTTACTGCCTGACTCCTCATCGGCCTTGGGACTTGGAAAGTCTGAGAGCAGGATTTCTCTCTCGGGTGTAACATCGGTGGCAGTCTCTGATTTCTCAGGTGTCACTCTATCACTTTCTGATGTCAGATCAATCTTGACCTTTAGCTGCTCACTTTGCAGTCCCTCTGTGTCTGGTGTGAGATCTGGCTCGATCTTTGCAGTACTAGATTTCAGTGTAACAACGTGAAGTGTGACTTCAGGCTCGGCCTTTGCTATCTCAGAGTGCACTCTCTCACTTTCTGATGCGGGACGGGATATCTCCGGCTGTACTCCCTCGCTGACCGATGTGACCGTAATTTTAGCTGTTGCAATCTCATCTTGCTTTGTGTCCATTTGAGGTATAAAACAAACTTCACTGCTTGCTATCTCTGTCTGCATTCTCGATGGACCCTCAGTGAAATCAGGCTCTGATTTCAGAAGGTCTACTTGCAGTTTGTCTCTGTCTGCCAAGGCACCTACATCCACAACTTCTATCACAGATTCAATTATCCGTGTCTCTACGGCAACTGTTGCCTCAGTCCTTGGAATCTCAGCTTGCAGTCTGCCTTCATCTGCTGTCAGTTCTGCCACTAATGTTGATGTCTCAGATGGCATTGGCTCTCTGTCAGCTGTCACCTCTATCTCTGTCTTAGGTGTCTCCAACCTTATAATTTCAGTTTCAGGTTTAAGTTCTACTTTAGTACTGTGAATCTCATATTGGACACTCGCACTATGAGGTTTAAAGTCAGCCTCTGTGCTGAACATCTCTGATTGCTCTCTTTCACTGAATGATCTTACATCGACTTTAATATCTGGGCTCAAAGATGGCTGCCTCTCCCTGTCCAGTTCTCCCAATGAAATAACGTCTTGTGATTTTGATTTCACTCGCCGGCGACTCGTTTTCACTTTGAATTCAGTTTTTGTTTTAGTAGATTGTATTCTTTTACTGCCTGACTCCACATCGGCCTTGGGACTTGGAATGTCTGATAGCAGGGTTTCTCTCTCGGGTGTAACATCGGTGGCAGTCTCTGATTTCTCAGGTGTCACTCTATCACTTTCTGATGACAGGTCAATCTTCACCTTTAGCGCCTCACTTTGCAGTCCCTCTGTGTCTGGTGTGAGATCTGGCTCGATGTTTGCAGTACTAGATTTCAGTGTAACAACGTGAAGTGTGACTTCAGGCTCGGCCTTTGCTATCTCAGAGTGCACTCTCTCACTTTCTGATGCGGGACGGGATATCTCCGGCTGTACTCCCTCGCTGACCGATGTGACCGTAATTTTAGCTGTTGCAATCTCATCTTGCTTTGTGTCCATTTGAGGTATAAAACAAACTTCACTGCTTGCTATCTCTGTCTGCATTCTCGATGGACCCTCAGTGACATCAGGCTCTGATTTCAGAAGGTCTACTTGCAGTTTGTCTCTGTCTGCCAAGGCACCTACATCCACAACTTCTATCACAGATTCAGTTATCCGTGTCTCTACGGCAACTGTTGCCTCAGTCCTTGGAATCTCAGCTTGCAGTCTGCCTTCATCTGCTGTCAGTTCTGCCACTAATGTTGATGTCTCAGATGGCATTGGCTCTCTGTCAGCTGTCACCTCTATCTCTGTCTTAGGTGTCTCCAACCTTATAATTTCAGTTTCAGGTTTAAGTTCTACTTTAGTACTGTGAATCTCATATTGGACACTCGCACTATGAGGTTTAAAGTCAGGCTCTGTGCTGAACATCTCTGATTGCTCTCTTTCACTGAATGATCTTACATCGACTTTAATATCTGGGCTCAAAGATGGCTGCCTCTCCCTGTCCAGTTCTCCCAATGAAATAACGTCTTGTGATTTTGATTTCACTCGCCGGCGACTCGTTTTCACTTTGAATTCAGTTTTTGTTTTAGTAGATTGTATTCTTTTACTGCCTGACTCCACATCGGCCTTGGGACTTGGAAAGTCTGAGAGCAGGATTTTTCTCTCGGGTGTAACATCGGTGGCAGTCTCTGATTTCTCAGGTGTCACTCTATCACTTTCTGATGACAGATCAATCTTGACCTTTAGCTGCTCACTTCGCAGCCCCTCTGTGTCTGGTGTGAGATCTGGCTTGATCTTTGCAGTACTAGATTTCAGTGTAACAACGTGAAGTGTGACTTCAGGCTCGGCCTTTGCTATCTCAGAGTGCACTCTCTCACTTTCTGATGCGGGACGGGATATCTCCGGCTGTACTCCCTCGCTGACCGATGTGACCGTAATTTTAGCTGTTGCAATCTCATCTTGCTTTGTGTCCATTTGAGGTATAAAACAAACTTCACTGCTTGCTATCTCTGTCTGCATTCTCGATGGACCCTCAGTGACATCAGGCTCTGATTTCGGAAGGTCTACTTGCAGTTTGTCTCTGTCTGCCAAGGCACCTACATCCACAACTTCTATCACAGATTCAGTTATCCGTGTCTCTACGGCAACTGATGCCTCAGTCCTTGGAATCTCAGCTTGCAGTCTGCCTTCATCTGCTGTCAGTTCTGCCACAAATGTTGATATCTCAGATGGCATTGGCTCTCTGTCAGCTGTCACCTCTATCTCTGTCTTAGGTGTCTCCAACCTTATAATTTCAGTTTCAGGTTTAAGTTCTACTTTAGTACTGTGAATCTCATATTGGACACTCGCACTATGAGGTTTAAAGTCAGCCTCTGTGCTGAACATCTCTGATTGCTCTCTTTCACTGAATGATCTTACATCGACTTTAATATCTGGGCTCAAAGATGGCTGCCTCTCCCTGTCCAGTTCTCCCAATGAAATAACGTCTTGTGATTTTGATTTCACTCGCCGGCGACTCGTTTTCACTTTGAATTCAGTTTGTGTTTTAGTAGATTGTATTCTTTTACTGCCTGACTCCACATCGGCCTTGGGACTTGGAATGTGTGATAGCAGGGTTTCTCTCTCGGGTGTAACATCGGTGGCAGTCTCTGATTTCTCAGGTGTCACTCTATCACTTTCTGATGACAGGTCAATCTTCACCTTTAGCGCCTCACTTTGCAGTCCCTCTGTGTCTGGTGTGAGATCTGGCTCGATCTTTGCAATACTACATTTCAGTGTAACAACGTGAAGTGTGACTTCAGGCTCGGCCTTTGCTATCTCAGAGTGCACTCTCTCACTTTCTGATGCGGGACGGGATATCTCCGGCTGTACTCCCTCGCTGACCGATGTGACCGTAATTTTAGCTGTTGCAATCTCATCTTGCTTTGTGTCCATTTGAGGTATAAAACAAACTTCACTGCTTGCTATCTCTGTCTGCATTCTCGATGGACCCTCAGTGACATCAGGCTCTGATTTCAGAAGGTCTACTTGCAGTTTGTCTCTGTCTGCCAAGGCACCTACATCCACATCTTCTATCACAGATTCAGTTATCCGTGTCTCTACGGCAACTGTTGCCTCAGTCCTTGGAATCTCAGCTTGCAGTCTGCCTTCATCTGCTGTCAGTTCTGCCACTAATGTTGATATATCAGGTGGCATTGGCACTCTGTCAGCTGTCACCTCTATCTCTGTCTTGGGTGTCTCCAACCTTATAATTTCAGTTTCAGGTTTAAGTTCTACTTTAGTACTGTGAATCTCATATTGGACACTCGCACTATGAGGTTTAAAGTCAGCCTCTGTGCTGTCCATCTCTGATTGCTCTCTTTCACTGAATGATCTTACATCGACTTTAATATCTGGGCTCAAAGATGGCTGCCTCTCCCTGTCCAGTTCTCCCAATGAAATAACGTCTTGTGATTTTGATTTCACTCGCCGGCGACTCGTTTTCACTTTGAATTCAGTTTTTGTTTTAGTAGATTGTATTCTTTTACTGCCTGACTCCACATCGGCCTTGTGACTAGGAATGTCTGATAGCAGGGTTTCTCTCTCGGGTGTAACATCGGTGGCAGTCTCTGATTTCTCAGGTGTCACTCTATCACTTTCTGATGACAGGTCAATCTTGACCTTTAGCGCCTCACTTTGCAGTCCCTCTGTGTCTGGTGTGAGATCTGGCTCGATCTTTGCAATACTAGATTTCAGTGTAACAACGTGAAGTGTGACTTCAGGCTCGGCCTTTGCTATCTCAGAGTACACTCTCTCACTTTCTGATGCGGGACGGGATATCTCCGGCTGTACTCCCTCGCTGCCTGATGTGACCGTAATTTTAGGTTTTGCAATCTCATCTTGCTTTGTGTCCATTTGAGGTATAAAACAAACTTCACTGCTTGCTATCTCTGTCTGCATTCTCGATGGACCCTCAGTGACATCAGGCTCTGATTTCAGAAGGTCTACTTGCAGTTTGTCTCTGTCTGCCAAGGCACCTACATCCACAACTTCTATCACAGATTCAGTTATCCGTGTCTCTACGGCAACTGTTGCCTCAGTCCTTGGAATCTCAGCTTGCAGTCTGCCTTCATCTGCTGTCAGTTCTGCCACTAATGTTGATATGTCAGATGGCATTGGCGCTCTGTCAGCTGTCACCTCTATCTCTGTCTTAGGTGTCTCCAACCTTATAATTTCAGTTTCAGGTTTAAGTTCTACTTTAGTACTGTGAATCTCATATTGGACACTCGCACTATGAGGTTTAAAGTCAGCCTCTGTGCTGAACATCTCTGATTGCTCTCTTTCACTGAATGATCTTACATCGACTTTAATATCTGGGGTCAAAGATGGCTGCCTCTCCCTGTCCAGTTCTCCCAATGAAATAACGTCTTGTGATTTTGATTTCACTCGCCGGCGACTCGTTTTCACTTTGAATTCAGTTTGTGTTTTAGTAGATTGTATTCTTTTACTGCCTGACTCCACATCGGCCTTGGGACTTGGAATGTCTGATAGCAGGGTTTCTCTCTCGGGTGTAACATCGGTGGCAGTCTCTGATTTCTCAGGTGTCACTCTATCACTTTCTGATGACAGATCAATCTTGACCTTTAGCTGCTCACTTTGCAGTCTCTCTGTGTCTGGTGTGAGATCTGGCTCGATCTTTGCAATACTAGATTTCTGTGTAACAAAGTGAAGTGTGACTTCAGGCTCGGCCTTTGCTATCTCAGAGTGCACTCTCTCACTTTCTGATGCGGGAAGGGATATCTCCGGCTGTACTCCCTCGCTGACCGATGTGACCATAATTTTAGCTGTTGCAATCTCATCTTGCTTTGTGTCCATTTGAGGTATAAAACAAACTTCACTGCTTGCTATCTCTGTCTGCATTCTCGATGGACCCTCAGTGACATCAGGCTCTGATTTCGGAAAGTCTACTTGCAGTTTGTCTCTGTCTGCCAAGGCACCTACATCCACAACTTCTTTCACAGATTCAGTTATCCATGTCTCTATGGCAACTGTTGCCTCAGTCCTTGGAATCTCAGCTTGCAGTCTGCCTTCATCTGCTGTCAGTTCTGCCACTAATGTTGATATGTCAGATGGCATTGGCGCTCTGTCAGCTGTCACCTCTATCTCTGTCTTAGGTGTCTCCAACCTTATAATTTCAGTTTCAGGTTTAAGTTCTACTTTAGTACTGTGAATCTCATATTGGACACTCGCACTATGAGGTTTAAAGTCAGGCTCTGTGCTGAACATCTCTGATTGCTCTCTTTCACTGAATGATCTTACATCGACTTTAATATCTGGGCTCAAAGATGGCTGCCTCTCCCTGTCCAGTTCTCCCAATGAAATAACGTCTTGTGATTTTGATTTCACTCGCCGGCGACTCGTTTTCACTTTGAATTCAGTTTTTGTTTTAGTAGATTGTATTCTTTTACTGCCTGACTCCACATCGGCCTTGTGACTAGGAATGTCTGATAGCAGGGTTTCTCTCTCGGGTGTAACATCGGTGGCAGTCTCTGATTTCTCAGGTGTCACTCTATCACTTTCTGATGACAGGTCAATCTTGACCTTTAGCGCCTCACTTTGCAGTCCCTCTGTGTCTGGTGTGAGATCTGGCTCGATCTTTGCAGTACTAGATTTCAGTGTAACAACGTGAAGTGTGACTTCAGGCTCGGCCTTTGCTATCTCAGAGTACACTCTCTCACTTTCTGATGCGGGACGGGATATCTCCGGCTGTACTCCCTCGCTGCCTGATGTGACCGTAATTTTAGGTTTTGCAATCTCATCTTGCTTTGTGTCCATTTGAGGTATAAAACAAACTTCACTGCTTGCTATCTCTGTCTGCATTCTCGATGGACCCTCAGTGACATCAGGCTCTGATTTCAGAAGGTCTACTTGCAGTTTGTCTCTGTCTGCCAAGGCACCTACATCCACAAATTCTATCACAGATTCAGTTATCCGTGTCTCTACGGCAACTGTTGCCTCAGTCCTTGGAATCTCAGCTTGCAGTCTGCCTTCATCTGCTGTCAGTTCTGCCACTAATGTTGATATCTCAGATGGCATTGGCTCTCTGTCAGCTGTCACCTCTATCTCTGTCTTAGGTGTCTCCAACCTTATAATTTCAGTTTCAGGTTTAAGTTCTACTTTAGTACTGTGAATCTCATATTGGACACTCGCACTATGAGGTTTAAAGTCAGCCTCTGTGCTGAACATCTCTGATTGCTCTCTTTCACTGAATGATCTTACATCGACTTTAATATCTGGGCTCAAAGATGGCTGCCTCTCCCTGTCCAGTTCTCCCAATGAAATAACGTCTTGTGATTTTGATTTCACTCGCCGGCGACTCGTTTTCACTTTGAATTCAGTTTTTGTTTTAGTAGATTGTATTCTTTTACTGCCTGACTCCACATCGGCCTTGGGACTTGGAATGTCTGATAGCAGGGTTTCTCTCTCGGGTGTAACATCGGTGGCAGTCTCTGATTTCTCAGGTGTCACTCTATCACTTTCTGATGACAGGTCAATCTTGACCTTTAGCGCCTCACTTTGCAGTCTCTCTGTGTCTGGTGTGAGATCTGGCTCGATCTTTGCAATACTAGATTTCTGTGTAACAAAGTGAAGTGTGACTTCAGGCTCGGCCTTTGCTATCTCAGAGTGCACTCTCTCACTTTCTGATGCGGGAAGGGATATCTCCGGCTGTACTCCCTCGCTGACCGATGTGACCGTAATTTTAGCTGTTGCAATCTCATCTTGCTTTGTGTCCATTTGAGGTATAAAACAAACTTCACTGCTTGCTATCTCTGTCTGCATTCTCGATGGACCCTCAGTGACATCAGGCTCTGATTTCGGAAAGTCTACTTGCAGTTTGTCTCTGTCTGCCAAGGCACCTACATCCACAACTTCTTTCACAGATTCAGTTATCCATGTCTCTATGGCAACTGTTGCCTCAGTCCTTGGAATCTCAGCTTGCAGTCTGCCTTCATCTGCTGTCAGTTCTGCCACTAATGTTGATATGTCAGATGGCATTGGCGCTCTGTCAGCTGTCACCTCTATCTCTGTCTTAGGTGTCTCCAACCTTATAATTTCAGTTTCAGGTTTAAGTTCTACTTTAGTACTGTGAATCTCATATTGGACACTCGCACTATGAGGTTTAAAGTCAGGCTCTGTGCTGAACATCTCTGATTGCTCTCTTTCACTGAATGATCTTACATCGACTTTAATATCTGGGCTCAAAGATGGCTGCCTCTCCCTGTCCAGTTCTCCCAATGAAATAACGTCTTGTGATTTTGATTTCACTCGCCGGCGACTCGTTTTCACTTTGAATTCAGTTTTTGTTTTAGTAGATTGTATTCTTTTACTGCCTGACTCCACATCGGCCTTGGGACTTGGAATGTCTGATAGCAGGGTTTCTCTCTCGGGTGTAACATCGGTGGCAGTCTCTGATTTCTCAGGTGTCACTCTATCACTTTCTGATGACAGGTCAATCTTGACCTTTAGCGCCTCACTTTGCAGTCCCTCTGTGTCTGGTGTGAGATCTGGCTCGATCTTTGCAATACTAGATTTCAGTGTAACAACGTGAAGTGTGACTTCAGGCTCGGCCTTTGCTATCTCAGAGTACACTCTCTCACTTTCTGATGCGGGACGGGATATCTCCGGCTGTACTCCCTCGCTGCCTGATGTGACCGTAATTTTAGGTTTTGCAATCTCATCTTGCTTTGTGTCCATTTGAGGTATAAAACAAACTTCACTGCTTGCTATCTCTGTCTGCATTCTCGATGGACCCTCAGTGACATCAGGCTCTGATTTCAGAAGGTCTACTTGCAGTTTGTCTCTGTCTGCCAAGGCACCTACATCCACAAATTCTATCACAGATTCAGTTATCCGTGTCTCTACGGCAACTGTTGCCTCAGTCCTTGGAATCTCAGCTTGCAGTCTGCCTTCATCTGCTGTCAGTTCTGCCACTAATGTTGATATGTCAGATGGCATTGGCACTCTGTCAGCTGTCACCTCTATCTCTGTCTTAGGTGTCTCCAACCTTATAATTTCAGTTTCAGGTTTAAGTTCTACTTTAGTACTGTGAATCTCATATTGGACACTCGCACTATGAGGTTTAAAGTCAGCCTCTGTGCTGAACATCTCTGATTGCTCTCTTTCACTGAATGATCTTACATCGACTTTAATATCTGGGCTCAAAGATGGCTGCCTCTCCCTGTCCAGTTCTCCCAATGAAATAACGTCTTGTGATTTTGATTTCACTCGCCGGCGACTCGTTTTCACTTTGAATTCAGTTTTTGTTTTAGTAGATTGTATTCTTTTACTGCCTGACTCCACATCGGCCTTGGGACTTGGAATGTCTGATAGCAGGGTTTCTCTCTCGGGTGTAACATCGGTGGCAGTCTCTGATTTCTCAGGTGTCACTCTATCACTTTCTGATGACAGGTCAATCTTCACCTTTAGCGCCTCACTTTGCAGTCCCTCTGTGTCTGGTGTGAGATCTGGCTCGATCTTTGCAGTACTAGATTTCAGTGTAACAACGTGAAGTGTGACTTCAGGCTCGGCCTTTGCTATCTCAGAGTGCACTCTCTCACTTTCTGATGCGGGACGGGATATCTCCGGCTGTACTCCCTCGCTGACCGATGTGACCGTAATTTTAGCTGTTGCAATCTCATCTTGCTTTGTGTCCATTTGAGGTATAAAACAAACTTCACTGCTTGCTATCTCTGTCTGCATTCTCGATGGACCCTCAGTGACATCAGGCTCTGATTTCAGAAGGTCTACTTGCAGTTTGTCTCTGTCTGCCAAGGCACCTACATCCACAACTTCTATCACAGATTCAGTTATCCGTGTCTCTACGGCAACTGTTGCCTCAGTCCTTGGAATCTCAGCTTGCAGTCTGCCTTCATCTGCTGTCAGTTCTGCCACTAATGTTGATATGTCAGATGGCATTGGCTCTCCGTCAGCTGTCACCTCTATCTCTGTCTTAGGTGTCTCCAACCTTATAATTTCAGTTTCAGGTTTAAGTTCTACTTTAGTACTGTGAATCTCATATTGGACACTCGCACTATGAGGTTTAAAGTCAGCCTCTGTGCTGAACATCTCTGATTGCTCTCTTTCACTGAATGATCTTACATCGACTTTAATATCTGGGCTCAAAGATGGCTGCCTCTCCCTGTCCAGTTCTCCCAATGAAATAACATCTTGTGATTTTGATTTCACTCGCCGGCGACTCGTTTTCACTTTGAATTCAGTTTTTGTTTTAGTAGATTGTATTCTTTTACTGCCTGACTCCACATCGGCCTTGGGACTTGGAATGTCTGATAGCAGGGTTTCTCTCTCGGGTGTAACATCGGTGGCAGTCTCTGATTTCTCAGGTGTCACTCTATCACTTTCTGATGACAGATCAATCTTGACCTTTAGCTGCTCACTTTGCAGTCTCTCTGTGTCTGGTGTGAGATCTGGCTCGATCTTTGCAATACTAGATTTCTGTGTAACAAAGTGAAGTGTGACTTCAGGCTCGGCCTTTGCTATCTCAGAGTGCACTCTCTCACTTTCTGATGCGGGAAGGGATATCTCCGGCTGTACTCCCTCGCTGACCGATGTGACCGTAATTTTAGCTGTTGCAATCTCATCTTGCTTTGTGTCCATTTGAGGTATAAAACAAACTTCACTGCTTGCTATCTCTGTCTGCATTCTCGATGGACCCTCAGTGACATCAGGCTCTGATTTCAGAAGGTCTACTTGCAGTTTGTCTCTGTCTGCCAAGGCACCTACATCCACAAATTCTATCACAGATTCAGTTATCCGTGTCTCTACGGCAACTGTTGCCTCAGTCCTTGGAATCTCAGCTTGCAGTCTGCCTTCATCTGCTGTCAGTTCTGCCTCTAATGTTGATGTCTCAGATGGCATTGGCGCTCTGTCAGCTGTCACCTCTATCTCTGTCTTAGGTGTCTCCAACCTTATAATTTCAGTTTCAGGTTTAAGTTCTACTTTAGTACTGTGAATCTCATACTGGACACTCGCACTATGAGGTTTAAAGTCAGCCTCTGTGCTGAACATCTCTGATTGCTCTCTTTCACTGAATGATCTTACATCGACTTTAATATCTGGGCTCAAAGATGGCTGCCTCTCCCTGTCCAGTTCTCCCAATGAAATAACGTCTTGTGATTTTGATTTCACTCGCCGGCGACTCGTTTTCACTTTGAATTCAGTTTTTGTTTTAGTAGATTGTATTGTTTTACTGCCTGACTCCACATCGGCCTTGTGACTTGGAATGTCTGATAGCAGGGTTTCTCTCTCGGGTGTAACATCGGTGGCAGTCTCTGATTTCTCAGGTGTCACTCTATCACTTTCTGATGACAGATCAATCTTGACCTTTAGCTGCTCACTTTGCAGTCTCTCTGTGTCTGGTGTGAGATCTGGCTCGATCTTTGCAATACTAGATTTCTGTGTAACAAAGTGAAGTGTGACTTCAGGCTCGGCCTTTGCTATCTCAGAGTGCACTCTCTCACTTTCTGATGCGGGACGGGATATCTCCGGCTGTACTCCCTCGCTGACCGATGTGACCGTAATTTTAGCTGTTGCAATCTCATCTTGCTTTGTGTCCATTTGAGGTATAAAACAAACTTCACTGCTTGCTATCTCTGTCTGCATTCTCGATGGACCCTCAGTGACATCAGGCTCTGATTTCGGAAGGTCTACTTGCAGTTTGTCTCTGTCTGCCAAGGCACCTACATCCACAACTTCTATCACAGATTCAGTTATCCGTGTCTCTACGGCAACTGTTGCCTCAGTCCTTGGAATCTCAGCTTGCAGTCTGCCTTCATCTGCTGTCAGTTCTGCCACTAATGTTGATATGTCAGATGGCATTGGCGCTCTGTCAGCTGTCACCTCTATCTCTGTCTTAGGTGTCTCCAACCTTATAATTTCAGTTTCAGGTTTAAGTTCTACTTTAGTACTGTGAATCTCAAATTGGACACTCGCACTATGAGGTTTAAAGTCAGCCTCTGTGCTGAACATCTCTGATTGCTCTCTTTCACTGAATGATCTTACATCGACTTTAATATCTGGGCTCAAAGATGGCTGCCTCTCCCTGTCCAGTTCTCCCAATGAAATAACGTCTTGTGATTTTGATTTCACTCGCCGGCGACTCGTTTTCACTTTGAATTCAGTTTTTGTTTTAGTAGATTGTATTCTTTTACTGCCTGACTCCACATCGGCCTTGGGACGTGAAATGTCTGATAGCAGGATTTCTCTCTCGGGTGTAACATCGGTGGCAGTCTCTGATTTCTCAGGTGTCACTCTATCACTTTCTGATGACAGATCAATCTTGACCTTTAGCTGCTCACTTTGCAGTCCCTCTGTGTCTGGTGTGAGATCTGGCTCGATCTTTGCAGTACTAGATTTCAGTGTAACAACGTGAAGTGTGACTTCAGGCTCGGCCTTTGCTATCTCAGAGTGCACTCTCTCACTTTCTGATGCGGGACGGGATATCTCCGGCTGTACTCCCTCGCTGACCGATGTGACCGTAATTTTAGCTGTTGCAATCTCATCTTGCTTTGTGTCCATTTGAGGTATAAAACAAACTTCACTGCTTGCTATCTCTGTCTGCATTCTCGATGGACCCTCAGTGACATCAGGCTCTGATTTCGGAAGGTCTACTTGCAGTTTGTCTCTGTCTGCCAAGGCACCTACATCCACAAATTCTATCACAGATTCAGTTATCCGTGTCTCTACGGCAACTGTTGCCTCAGTCCTTGGAATCTCAGCTTGCAGTCTGCCTTCATCTGCTGTCAGTTCTGCCACTAATGTTGATATGTCAGATGGCATTGGCTCTCTGTCAGCTGTCACCTCTATCTCTGTCTTAGGTGTCTCCAACCTTATAATTTCAGTTTCAGGTTTAAGTTCTACTTTAGTACTGTGAATCTCATATTGGACACTCGCACTATGAGGTTTAAAGTCAGCCTCTGTGCTGAACATCTCTGATTGCTCTCTTTCACTGAATGATCTTACATCGACTTTAATATCTGGGCTCAAAGATGGCTGCCTCTCCCTGTCCAGTTCTCCCAATGAAATAACGTCTTGTGATTTTGATTTCACTCGCCGGCGACTCGTTTTCACTTTGAATTCAGTTTTTGTTTTAGTAGATTGTATTCTTTTACTGCCTGACTCCACATCGGCCTTGGGACTTGGAATGTCTGATAGCAGGGTTTCTCTCTCGGGTGTATCATCGGTGGCAGTCTCTGATTTCTCAGGTGTCACTCTATCACTTTCTGATGACAGGTCAATCTTCACCTTTAGCGCCTCACTTTGCAGTCCCTCTGTGTCTGGTGTGAGATCTGGCTCGATCTTTGCAGTACTAGATTTCAGTGTAACAACGTGAAGTGTGACTTCAGGCTCGGCCTTTGCTATCTCAGAGTGCACTCTCTCACTTTCTGATGCGGGACGGGATATCTCCGGCTGTACTCCCTCGCTGACCGATGTGACCGTAATTTTAGCTGTTGCAATCTCATCTTGCTTTGTGTCCATTTGAGGTATAAAACAAACTTCACTGCTTGCTATCTCTGTCTGCATTCTCGATGGACCCTCAGTGACATCAGGCTCTGATTTCAGAAGGTCTACTTGCAGTTTGTCTCTGTCTGCCAAGGCACCTACATCCACAAATTCTATCACAGATTCAGTTATCCGTGTCTCTACGGCAACTGTTGCCTCAGTCCTTGGAATCTCAGCTTGCAGTCTGCCTTCATCTGCTGTCAGTTCTGCCTCTAATGTTGATGTCTCAGATGGCATTGGCGCTCTGTCAGCTGTCACCTCTATCTCTGTCTTAGGTGTCTCCAACCTTATAATTTCAGTTTCAGGTTTAAGTTCTACTTTAGTACTGTGAATCTCATACTGGACACTCGCACTATGAGGTTTAAAGTCAGCCTCTGTGCTGAACATCTCTGATTGCTCTCTTTCACTGAATGATCTTACATCGACTTTAATATCTGGGCTCAAAGATGGCTGCCTCTCCCTGTCCAGTTCTCCCAATGAAATAACGTCTTGTGATTTTGATTTCACTCGCCGGCGACTCGTTTTCACTTTGAATTCAGTTTTTGTTTTAGTAGATTGTATTGTTTTACTGCCTGACTCCACATCGGCCTTGTGACTTGGAATGTCTGATAGCAGGGTTTCTCTCTCGGGTGTAACATCGGTGGCAGTCTCTGATTTCTCAGGTGTCACTCTATCACTTTCTGATGACAGATCAATCTTGACCTTTAGCTGCTCACTTTGCAGTCTCTCTGTGTCTGGTGTGAGATCTGGCTCGATCTTTGCAATACTAGATTTCTGTGTAACAAAGTGAAGTGTGACTTCAGGCTCGGCCTTTGCTATCTCAGAGTGCACTCTCTCACTTTCTGATGCGGGACGGGATATCTCCGGCTGTACTCCCTCGCTGACCGATGTGACCGTAATTTTAGCTGTTGCAATCTCATCTTGCTTTGTGTCCATTTGAGGTATAAAACAAACTTCACTGCTTGCTATCTCTGTCTGCATTCTCGATGGACCCTCAGTGACATCAGGCTCTGATTTCGGAAGGTCTACTTGCAGTTTGTCTCTGTCTGCCAAGGCACCTACATCCACAACTTCTATCACAGATTCAGTTATCCGTGTCTCTACGGCAACTGTTGCCTCAGTCCTTGGAATCTCAGCTTGCAGTCTGCCTTCATCTGCTGTCAGTTCTGCCACTAATGTTGATATCTCAGATGGCATTGGCTCTCTGTCAGCTGTCACCTCTATCTCTGTCTTAGGTGTCTCCAACCTTATAATTTCAGTTTCAGGTTTAAGTTCTACTTTAGTACTGTGAATCTCAAATTGGACACTCGCACTATGAGGTTTAAAGTCAGCCTCTGTGCTGAACATCTCTGATTGCTCTCTTTCACTGAATGATCTTACATCGACTTTAATATCTGGGCTCAAAGATGGCTGCCTCTCCCTGTCCAGTTCTCCCAATGAAATAACGTCTTGTGATTTTGATTTCACTCGCCGGCGACTCGTTTTCACTTTGAATTCAGTTTTTGTTTTAGTAGATTGTATTCTTTTACTGCCTGACTCCACATCGGCCTTGGGACGTGGAATGTCTGATAGCAGGATTTCTCTCTCGGGTGTAACATCGGTGGCAGTCTCTGATTTCTCAGGTGTCACTCTATCACTTTCTGATGACAGATCAATCTTGACCTTTAGCTGCTCACTTTGCAGTCCCTCTGTGTCTGGTGTGAGATCTGGCTCGATCTTTGCAGTACTAGATTTCTGTGTAACAACGTGAAGTGTGACTTCAGGCTCGGCCTTTGCTATCTCAGAGTGCACTCTCTCACTTTCTGATGCGGGACGGGATATCTCCGGCTGTACTCCCTCGCTGACCGATGTGACCGTAATTTTAGCTGTTGCAATCTCATCTTGCTTTGTGTCCATTTGAGGTATAAAACAAACTTCACTGCTTGCTATCTCTGTCTGCATTCTCGATGGACCCTCAGTGACATCAGGCTCTGATTTCGGAAGGTCTACTTGCAGTTTGTCTCTGTCTGCCAAGGCACCTACATCCACAAATTCTATCACAGACTCAGTTATCCGTGTCTCTATGGCAACTGTTGCCTCAGTCCTTGGAATCTCAGCTTGCAGTCTGCCTTCATCTGCTGTCAGTTCTGCCACTAATGTTGATATGTCAGATGGCATTGGCTCTCTGTCAGCTGTCACCTCTATCTCTGTCTTAGGTGTCTCCAACCTTATAATTTCAGTTTCAGGTTTAAGTTCTACTTTAGTACTGTGAATCTCATATTGGACACTCGCACTATGAGGTTTAAAGTCAGCCTCTGTGCTGAACATCTCTGATTGCTCTCTTTCACTGAATGATCTTACATCGACTTTAATATCTGGGCTCAAAGATGGCTGCCTCTCCCTGTCCAGTTCTCCCAATGAAATAACGTCTTGTGATTTTGATTTCACTCGCCGGCGACTCGTTTTCACTTTGAATTCAGTTTGTGTTTTAGTAGATTGTATTCTTTTACTGCCTGACTCCACATCGGCCTTGGGACTTGGAATGTCTGATAGCAGGGTTTCTCTCTCGGGTGTAACATCGGTGGCAGTCTCTGATTTCTCAGGTGTCACTCTATCACTTTCTGATGACAGGTCAATCTTGACCTTTAGCGCCTCACTTTGCAGTCCCTCTGTGTCTGGTGTGAGATCTGGCTCGATCTTTGCAATACTAGATTTCAGTGTAACAACGTGAAGTGTGACTTCAGGCTCGGCCTTTGCTATCTCAGAGTACACTCTCTCACTTTCTGATGCGGGACGGGATATCTCCGGCTGTACTCCCTCGCTGCCTGATGTGACCGTAATTTTAGGTTTTGCAATCTCATCTTGCTTTGTGTCCATTTGAGGTATAAAACAAACTTCACTGCTTGCTATCTCTGTCTGCATTCTCGATGGACCCTCAGTGACATCAGGCTCTGATTTCAGAAGGTCTACTTGCAGTTTGTCTCTGTCTGCCAAGGCACCTACATCCACAAATTCTATCACAGATTCAGTTATCCGTGTCTCTACGGCAACTGTTGCCTCAGTCCTTGGAATCTCAGCTTGCAGTCTGCCTTCATCTGCTGTCAGTTCTGCCACTAATGTTGATATGTCAGATGGCATTGGCTCTCTGTCAGCTGTCACCTCTATCTCTGTCTTAGGTGTCTCCAACCTTATAATTTCAGTTTCAGGTTTAAGTTCTACTTTAGTACTGTGAATCTCATATTGGACACTCGCACTATGAGGTTTAAAGTCAGCCTCTGTGCTGAACATCTCTGATTGCTCTCTTTCACTGAATGATCTTACATCGACTTTAATATCTGGGCTCAAAGATGGCTGCCTCTCCCTGTCCAGTTCTCCCAATGAAATAACGTCTTGTGATTTTGATTTCACTCGCCGGCGACTCGTTTTCACTTTGAATTCAGTTTTTGTTTTAGTAGATTGTATTCTTTTACTGCCTGACTCCACATCGGCCTTGGGACTTGGAATGTCTGATAGCAGGGTTTCTCTCTCGGGTGTAACATCGGTGGCAGTCTCTGATTTCTCAGGTGTCACTCTATCACTTTCTGATGACAGATCAATCTTGACCTTTAGCTGCTCACTTTGCAGTCTCTCTGTGTCTGGTGTGAGATCTGGCTCGATCTTTGCAATACTAGATTTCTGTGTAACAAAGTGAAGTGTGACTTCAGGCTCGGCCTTTGCTATCTCAGAGTGCACTCTCTCACTTTCTGATGCGGGAAGGGATATCTCCGGCTGTACTCCCTCGCTGACCGATGTGACCGTAATTTTAGCTGTTGCAATCTCATCTTGCTTTGTGTCCATTTGAGGTATAAAACAAACTTCACTGCTTGCTATCTCTGTCTGCATTCTCGATGGACCCTCAGTGACATCAGGCTCTGATTTCGGAAAGTCTACTTGCAGTTTGTCTCTGTCTGCCAAGGCACCTACATCCACAACTTCTTTCACAGATTCAGTTATCCGTGTCTCTACGGCAACTGTTGCCTCAGTCCTTGGAATCTCAGCTTGCAGTCTGCCTTCATCTGCTGTCAGTTCTGCCACTAATGTTGATATGTCAGATGGCATTGGCTCTCTGTCAGCTGTCACCTCTATCTCTGTCTTAGGTGTCTCCAACCTTATAATTTCAGTTTCAGGTTTAAGTTCTACTTTAGTACTGTGAATCTCATATTGGACACTCGCACTATGAGGTTTAAAGTCAGGCTCTGTGCTGAACATCTCTGATTGCTCTCTTTCACTGAATGATCTTACATCGACTTTAATATCTGGGCTCAAAGATGGCTGCCTCTCCCTGTCCAGTTCTCCCAATGAAATAACGTCTTGTGATTTTGATTTCACTCGCCGGCGACTCGTTTTCACTTTGAATTCAGTTTTTGTTTTAGTAGATTGTATTCTTTTACTGCCTGACTCCACATCGGCCTTGTGACTAGGAATGTCTGATAGCAGGGTTTCTCTCTCGGGTGTAACATCGGTGGCAGTCTCTGATTTCTCAGGTGTCACTCTATCACTGTCTGATGACAGGTCAATCTTGACCTTTTGCTGCTCACTTTGCAGTCCCTCTGTGTCTGGTGTGAGATCTGGCTCGATCTTTGCAATACTAGATTTCAGTGTAACAACGTGAAGTTTGACTTCAGGCTCGGCCTTTGCTATCTCAGAGTGCACTCTCTCACTTTCTGATGCGGGACGGGATATCTCCGGCTGTACTCCCTCGCTGCCCGATGTGACCGTAATTTTAGCTGTTGCAATCTCATCTTGCTTTGTGTCCATTTGAGGTATAAAACAAACTTCACTGCTTGCTATCTCTGTCTGCATTCTCGATGGACCCTCAGTGACCTCAGGCTCTGATTTCGGAAGGTCTACTTGCAGTTTGTCTCTGTCTGCCAAGGCACCTACATCCACAACTTCAATCACAGATTCAGTTATCCGTGTCTCTACGACAACTGTTGCCTCAGTCCTTGGAATCTCAGCTTGCAGTCTGCCTTCATCTGCTGTCAGTTCTGCCATTAATGTTGATATGTCAGATGGCATTGGCTCTCTGTCAGCTGTCACCTCTATCTCTGTCTTAGGTGTCTCCAACCTTATAATTTCAGTTTCAGGTTTAAGTTCTACTTTAGTACTGTGAATCTCATATTGGACACTCGCACTATGAGGTTTAAAGTCAGCCTCTGTGCCGAACATCTCTGATTGCTCTCTTTCACTGAATGATCTTACATCGACTTTAATTTCTGGGCTCAAAGATGGCTGCCTCTCCCTGTCCAGTTCTCCCAATGAAATAACGTCTTGTGATTTTGATTTCACTCGCCGGCGACTCGTTTTCACTTTGAATTCAGTTTTTGTTTTAGTAGATTGTATTCTTTTACTGCCTGACTCCACATCGGCCTTGGGACTTGGAATGTCTGATAGCAGGGTTTCTCTCTCGGGTGTAACATCGGTGGCAGTCTCTGATTTCTCAGGTGTCACTCTATCACTTTCTGATGACAGGTCAATCTTGACCTTTAGCTGCTCACTTTGCAGTCCCTCTGTGTCTGGTGTGAGATCTGGCTCGATCTTTGCAGTACTAGATTTCAGTGTAACAACGTGAAGTGTGACTTCAGGCTCGGCCTTTGCTATCTCAGAGTGCACTCTCTCACTTTCTGATGCGGGACGGGATATCTCCGGCTGTACTCCCTCGCTGCCCGATGTGACCGTAATTTTAGCTGTTGCAATCTCATCTTGCTTTGTGTCCATTTGAGGTATAAAACAAACTTCACTGCTTGCTATCTCTGTCTGCATTCTCGATGGACCCTCAGTGACCTCAGGCTCTGATTTCGGAAGGTCTACTTGCAGTTTGTCTCTGTCTGCCAAGGCACCTACATCCACAACTTCTATCACAGATTCAGTTATCCGTGTCTCTACGGCAACTGTTGCCTCAGTCCTTGGAATCTCAGCTTGCAGTCTGCCTTCATCTGCTGTCAGTTCTGCCACTAATGTTGATATGTCAGATGGCATTGGCTCTCTGTCAGCTGTCACCTCTATCTCTGTCTTAGGTGTCTCCAACCTTATAATTTCAGTTTCAGGTTTAAGTTCTACTTTAGTACTGTGAATCTCATATTGGACACTCGCACTATGAGGTTTAAAGTCAGCCTCTGTGCCGAACATCTCTGATTGCTCTCTTTCACTGAATGATCTTACATCGACTTTAATATCTGGGCTCAAAGATGGCTGCCTCTCCCTGTCCAGTTCTCCCAATGAAATAACGTCTTGTGATTTTGATTTCACTCGCCGGCGACTCGTTTTCACTTTGAATTCAGTTTTTGTTTTAGTAGATTGTATTCTTTTACTGCCTGACTCCACATCGGCCTTGGGACTTGGAATGTCTGATAGCAGGGTTTCTCTCTCGGGTGTAACATCGGTGGCAGTCTCTGATTTCTCAGGTGTCACTCTATCACTTTCTGATGACAGATCAATCTTGACCTTTAGCTGCTCACTTTGCAGTCCCTCTGTGTCTGGTGTGAGATCTGGCTCGATCTTTGCAATACTAGATTTCAGTGTAACAACGTGAAGTTTGACTTCAGGCTCGGCCTTTGCTATCTCAGAGTGCACTCTCTCACTTTCTGATGCGGGACGGGATATCTCCGGCTGTACTCCCTCGCTGCCCGATGTGACCGTAATTTTAGCAGTTGCAATCTCATCTTGCTTTGTGTCCATTTGAGGTATAAAACAAACTTCACTGCTTGCTATCTCTGTCTGCATTCTCGATGGACCCTCAGTGACATCAGGCTCTGATTTCGGAAGGTCTACTTGCAGTTTGTCTCTGTCTGCCAAGGCACCTACATCCACAACTTCAATCACAGATTCAGTTATCCGTGTCTCTACGGCAACTGTTGCCTCAGTCCTTGGAATCTCAGCTTGCAGTCTGCCTTCATCTGCTGTCAGTTCTGCCACTAATGTTGATATGTCAGATGGCATTGGCTCTCTGTCAGCTGTCACCTCTATCTCTGTCTTAGGTGTCTCCAACCTTATAATTTCAGTTTCAGGTTTAAGTTCTACTTTAGTACTGTGAATCTCATATTGGACACTCGCACTATGAGGTTTAAAGTCAGCCTCTGTGCTGAACATCTCTAATTGCTCTCTTTCACTGAATGATGTAACATCGACTTTAATATCTGGGCTCAAAGATGGCTGCCTCTCCCTGTCCAGTTCTACCAATGAAATAACGTCGTGTGATTTTGATTTCACTCGCCGGCGACTCGTTTTCACTTTGAATTCAGTTTTTGTTTTAGTAGATTGTATTCTTTTACTGCCTGACTCCACATCGGCCTTGGGACTTGGAATGTCTGATAGCAGGGTTTCTCTCTCGGGTGTAACATCGGTGGCAGTCTCTGATTTCTCAGGTGTCACTCTATCACTTTCTGATGACAGATCAATCTTGACCTTTAGCTGCTCACTTTGCAGTCCCTCTGTGTCTGGTGTGAGATCTGGCTCGATCTTTGCAATACTAGATTTCAGTGTAACAACTTGAAGTGTGACTTCAGGCTCGGCCATTGCTATCTCAGAGTGCACTCTCTCACTTTCTGATGCGGGACGGGATATCTCCGGCTGTACTCCCTCGCTGCCCGATGTGACCGTAATTTTAGCTGTTGCAATCTCATCTTGCTTTGTGTCCATTTGAGGTATAAAACAAACTTCACTGCTTGCTATCTCTGTCTGCATTCTCGATGGACCCTCAGTGACATCAGGCTCTGATTTCGGAAGGTCTACTTGCAGTTTGTCTCTGTCTGCCAAGGCACCTACATCCACAACTTCTATCACAGATTCAGTTATCCGTGTCTCTACGGCAACTGTTGCCTCAGTCCTTGGAATCTCAGCTTGCAGTCTGCCTTCATCTGCTGTCAGTTCTGCCACTAATGTTGATATGTCAGATGGCATTGCCTCTCTGTCAGCTGTCACCTCTATCTCTGTCTTAGGTGTCTCCAACCTTATAATTTCAGTATCAGGTTTAAGTTCTACTTTAGTACTGTGAATCTCATATTGGACACTCGCACTATGAGGTTTAAAGTCAGCCTCTGTGCCGAACATCTCTGATTGCTCTCTTTCACTGAATGATCTTACATCGACTTTAATTTCTGGGCTCAAAGATGGCTGCCTCTCCCTGTCCAGTTCTCCCAATGAAATAACGTCTTGTGATTTTGATTTCACTCGCCGGCGACTCGTTTTCACTTTGAATTCAGTTTTTGTTTTAGTAGATTGTATTCTTTTACTGCCTGACTCCACATCGGCCTTGGGACTTGGAATGTCTGATAGCAGGGTTTCTCTCTCGGGTGTAACATCGGTGGCAGTCTCTGATTTCTCAGGTGTCACTCTATCACTTTCTGATGACAGATCAATCTTGACCTTTAGCTGCTCACTTTGCAGTCCCTCTGTGTCTGGTGTGAGATCTGGCTCGATCTTTGCAATACTAGATTTCAGTGTAACAACGTGAAGTTTGACTTCAGGCTCGGCCTTTGCTATCTCAGAGTGCACTCTCTCACTTTCTGATGCGGGACGGGATATCTCCGGCTGTACTCCCTCGCTGCCCGATGTGACCGTAATTTTAGCTGTTGCAATCTCATCTTGCTTTGTGTCCATTTGAGGTATAAAACAAACTTCACTGCTTGCTATCTCTGTCTGCATTCTCGATGGACCCTCAGTGACCTCAGGCTCTGATTTCGGAAGGTCTACTTGCAGTTTGTCTCTGTCTGCCAAGGCACCTACATCCACAACTTCTATCACAGATTCAGTTATCCGTGTCTCTACGGCAACTGTTGCCTCAGTCCTTGGAATCTCAGCTTGCAGTCTGCCTTCATCTGCTGTCAGTTCTGCCACTAATGTTGATATCTCAGATGGCATTGGCGCTCTGTCAGCTGTCACCTCTATCTCTGTCTTAGGTGTCTCCAACCTTATAATTTCAGTTTCAGGTTTAAGTTCTACTTTAGTACTGTGAATCTCATATTGGACACTCGCACTATGAGGTTTAAAGTCAGCCTCTGTGCTGAACATCTCTGATTGCTCTCTTTCACTGAATGATCTTACATCGACTTTAATATCTGGGGTCAAAGATGGCTGCCTCTCCCTGTCCAGTTCTCCCAATGAAATAACGTCTTGTGATTTTGATTTCACTCGCCGGCGACTCGTTTTCACTTTGAATTCAGTTTTTGTTTTAGTAGATTGTATTCTTTTACTGCCTGACTCCACATCGGCCTTGGGACTTGGAATGTCTGATAGCAGGGTTTCTCTCTCGGGTGTAACATCGGTGGCAGTCTCTGATTTCTCAGGTGTCACTCTACCACTTTCTGATGACAGATCAATCTTGACCTTTAGCGCCTCACTTTGCAGTCCCTCTGTGTCTGGTGTGAGATCTGGCTCGATCTTTGCAGTACTAGATTTCAGTGTAACAACGTGAAGTGTGACTTCAGGCTCGGCCTTTGCTATCTCAGAGTGCACTCTCTCACTTTCTGATGCGGGATGGGATATCTCCGGCTGTACTCCCTCGCTGACCGATGTGACCGTAATTTTAGCTGTTGCAGTCTCATCTTGCTTTGTGTCCATTTGAGGTATAAAACAAACTTCACTGCTTGCTATCTCTGTCTGCATTCTCGATGGACCCTCAGTGACATCAGGCTCTGATTTCGGAAGGTCTACTTGCAGTTTGTCTCTGTCTGCCAAGGCACCTACATCCACAACTTCTATCACAGATTCAGTTATCCGTGTCTCTACGGCAACTGTTGCCTCAGTCCTTGGAATCTCAGCTTGCAGTCTGCCTTCATCTGCTGTCAGTTCTGCCACTAATGTTGATATGTCAGATGGCATTGGCTCTCTGTCAGCTGTCACCTCTATCTCTGTCTTAGGTGTCTCCAACCTTATAATTTCAGTTTCAGGTTTAAGTTCTACTTTAGTACTGTGAATCTCATATTGGACACTCGCACTATGAGGTTTAAAGTCAGCCTCTGTGCTGAACATCTCTGATTGCTCTCTTTCACTGAATGATCTTACATCGACTTTAATATCTGGGCTCAAAGATGGCTGCCTCTCCCTGTCCAGTTCTCCCAATGAAATAACGTCTTGTGATTTTGATTTCACTCGCCGGCGACTCGTTTTCACTTTGAATTCAGTTTTTGTTTTAGTAGATTGTATTCTTTTACTGCCTGACTCCACATCGGCCTTGGGACTTGGAATGTCTGATAGCAGGGTTTCTCTCTCGGGTGTAACATCGGTGGCAGTCTCTGATTTCTCAGGTGTCACTCTATCACTGTCTGATGACAGGTCAATCTTGACCTTTTGCTGCTCACTTTGCAGTCCCTCTGTGTCTGGTGTGAGATCTGGCTCGATCTTTGCAATACTAGATTTCAGTGTAACAACGTGAAGTTTGACTTCAGGCTCGGCCTTTGCTATCTCAGAGTGCACTCTCTCACTTTCTGATGCGGGACGGGATATCTCCGGCTGTACTCCCTCGCTGCCCGATGTGACCGTAATTTTAGCTGTTGCAATCTCATCTTGCTTTGTGTCCATTTGAGGTATAAAACAAACTTCACTGCTTGCTATCTCTGTCTGCATTCTCGATGGACCCTCAGTGACATCAGGCTCTGATTTCGGAAGGTCTACTTGCAGTTTGTCTCTGTCTGCCAAGGCACCTACATCCACAACTTCAATCACAGATTCAGTTATCCGTGTCTCTACGACAACTGTTGCCTCAGTCCTTGGAATCTCAGCTTGCAGTCTGCCTTCATCTGCTGTCAGTTCTGCCATTAATGTTGATATGTCAGATGGCATTGGCTCTCTGTCAGCTGTCACCTCTATCTCTGTCTTAGGTGTCTCCAACCTTATAATTTCAGTTTCAGGTTTAAGTTCTACTTTAGTACTGTGAATCTCATATTGGACACTCGCACTATGAGGTTTAAAGTCAGCCTCTGTGCCGAACATCTCTGATTGCTCTCTTTCACTGAATGATCTTACATCGACTTTAATTTCTGGGCTCAAAGATGGCTGCCTCTCCCTGTCCAGTTCTCCCAATGAAATAACGTCTTGTGATTTTGATTTCACTCGCCGGCGACTCGTTTTCACTTTGAATTCAGTTTTTGTTTTAGTAGATTGTATTCTTTTACTGCCTGACTCCACATCGGCCTTGGGACTTGGAATGTCTGATAGCAGGGTTTCTCTCTCGGGTGTAACATCGGTGGCAGTCTCTGATTTCTCAGGTGTCACTCTATCACTTTCTGATGACAGGTCAATCTTGACCTTTAGCTGCTCACTTTGCAGTCCCTCTGTGTCTGGTGTGAGATCTGGCTCGATCTTTGCAGTACTAGATTTCAGTGTAACAACGTGAAGTGTGACTTCAGGCTCGGCCTTTGCTATCTCAGAGTGCACTCTCTCACTTTCTGATGCGGGACGGGATATCTCCGGCTGTACTCCCTCGCTGACCGATGTGACCGTAATTTTAGCTGTTGCAATCTCATCTTGCTTTGTGTCCATTTGAGGTATAAAACAAACTTCACTGCTTGCTATCTCTGTCTGCATTCTCGATGGACCCTCAGTGACATCAGGCTCTGATTTCGGAAGGTCTACTTGCAGTTTGTCTCTGTCTGCCAAGGCACCTACATCCACAACTTCAATCACAGATTCAGTTATCCGTGTCTCTACGGCAACTGTTGCCTCAGTCCTTGGAATCTCAACTTGCAGTCTGCCTTCATCTGCTGTCAGTTCTGCCACTAATGTTGATATCTCAGATGGCATTGGCTCTCTGTCAGCTGTCACCTCTATCTCTGTCTTAGGTGTCTCCAACCTTATAATTTCAGTTTCAGGTTTAAGTTCTACTTTAGTACTGTGAATCTCATATTGGACACTCGCACTATGAGGTTTAAAGTCAGCCTCTGTGCTGAACATCTCTGATTGCTCTCTTTCACTGAATGATCTTACATCGACTTTAATATCTGGGCTCAAAGATGGCTGCCTCTCCCTGTCCAGTTCTCCCAATGAAATAACGTCTTGTGATTTTGATTTCACTCGCCGGCGACTCGTTTTCACTTTGAATTCAGTTTTTGTTTTAGTAGATTGTATTCTTTTACTGCCTGATTCCACATCGGCCTTGGGACTTGGAATGTCTGATAGCAGGGTTTCTCTCTCGGGTGTAACATCGGTGGCAGTCTCTGATTTCTCAGGTGTCACTCTATCACTGTCTGATGACAGGTCAATCTTGACCTTTTGCTGCTCACTTTGCAGTCCCACTGTGTCTGGTGTGAGATCTGGCTCGATCTTTGCAATACTAGATTTCAGTGTAACAACGTGAAGTTTGACTTCAGGCTCGGCCTTTGCTATCTCAGAGTGCACTCTCTCACTTTCTGATGCGGGACGGGATATCTCCGGCTGTACTCCCTCGCTGACCGATGTGACCGTAATTTTAGCTGTTGCAATCTCATCTTGCTTTGTGTCCATTTGAGGTATAAAACAAACTTCACTGCTTGCTATCTCTGTCTGCATTCTCGATGGACCCTCAGTGACATCAGGCTCTGATTTCGGAAGGTCTACTTGCAGTTTGTCTCTGTCTGCCAAGGCACCTACATCCACAACTTCTATCACAGATTCAGTTATCCGTGTCTCTACGGCAACTGTTGCCTCAGTCCTTGGAATCTCAGCTTGCAGTCTGCCTTCATCTGCTGTCAGTTCTGCCACTAATGTTGATATGTCAGATGGCATTGGCTCTCTGTCAGCTGTCACCTCTATCTCTGTCTTAGGTGTCTCCAACCTTATAATTTCAGTTTCAGGTTTAAGTTCTACTTTAGTACTGTGAATCTCATATTGGACACTCGCACTATGAGGTTTAAAGTCAGCCTCTGTGCCGAACATCTCTGATTGCTCTCTTTCACTGAATGATCTTACATCGACTTTAATTTCTGGGCTCAAAGATGGCTGCCTCTCCCTGTCCAGTTCTCCCAATGAAATAACGTCTTGTGATTTTGATTTCACTCGCCGGCGACTCGTTTTCACTTTGAATTCAGTTTTTGTTTTAGTAGATTGTATTCTTTTACTGCCTGACTCCACATCGGCCTTGGGACTTGGAATGTCTGATAGCAGGGTTTCTCTCTCGGGTGTAACATCGGTGGCAGTCTCTGATTTCTCAGGTGTCACTCTATCACTTTCTGATGACAGATCAATCTTGACCTTTAGCTGCTCACTTTGCAGTCCCTCTGTGTCTGGTGTGAGATCTGGCTCGATCTTTGCAATACTAGATTTCAGTGTAACAACGTGAAGTTTGACTTCAGGCTCGGCCTTTGCTATCTCAGAGTGCACTCTCTCACTTTCTGATGCGGGACGGGATATCTCCGGCTGTACTCCCTCGCTGCCCGATGTGACCGTAATTTTAGCTGTTGCAATCTCATCTTGCTTTGTGTCCATTTGAGGTATAAAACAAACTTCACTGCTTGCTATCTCTGTCTGCATTCTCGATGGACCCTCAGTGACATCAGGCTCTGATTTCGGAAGGTCTACTTGCAGTTTGTCTCTGTCTGCCAAGGCACCTACATCCACAACTTCTATCACAGATTCAGTTATCCGTGTCTCTACGGCAACTGTTGCCTCAGTCCTTGGAATCTCAGCTTGCAGTCTGCCTTCATCTGCTGTCAGTTCTGCCACTAATGTTGATATGTCAGATGGCATTGGCTCTCTGTCAGCTGTCACCTCTATCTCTGTCTTAGGTGTCTCCAACCTTATAATTTCAGTATCAGGTTTAAGTTCTACTTTAGTACTGTGAATCTCATATTGGACACTCGCACTATGAGGTTTAAAGTCAGCCTCTGTGCCGAACATCTCTGATTGCTCTCTTTCACTGAATGATCTTACATCGACTTTAATTTCTGGGCTCAAAGATGGCTGCCTCTCCCTGTCCAGTTCTCCCAATGAAATAACGTCGTGTGATTTTGATTTCACTCGCCGGCGACTCGTTTTCACTTTGAATTCAGTTTTTGTTTTAGTAGATTGTATTCTTTTACTGCCTGACTCCACATCGGCCTTGGGACTTGGAATGTCTGATAGCAGGGTTTCTCTCTCGGGTGTAACATCGGTGGCAGTCTCTGATTTCTCAGGTGTCACTCTATCACTTTCTGATGACAGATCAATCTTGACCTTTAGCTGCTCACTTTGCAGTCCCTCTGTGTCTGGTGTGAGATCTGGCTCGATCTTTGCAATACTAGATTTCAGTGTAACAACGTGAAGTTTGACTTCAGGCTCGGCCTTTGCTATCTCAGAGTGCACTCTCTCACTTTCTGATGCGGGACGGGATATCTCCGGCTGTACTCCCTCGCTGCCCGATGTGACCGTAATTTTAGCTGTTGCAATCTCATCTTGCTTTGTGTCCATTTGAGGTATAAAACAAACTTCACTGCTTGCTATCTCTGTCTGCATTCTCGATGGACCCTCAGTGACCTCAGGCTCTGATTTCGGAAGGTCTACTTGCAGTTTGTCTCTGTCTGCCAAGGCACCTACATCCACAACTTCTATCACAGATTCAGTTATCCGTGTCTCTACGGCAACTGTTGCCTCAGTCCTTGGAATCTCAGCTTGCAGTCTGCCTTCATCTGCTGTCAGTTCTGCCACTAATGTTGATATCTCAGATGGCATTGGCTCTCTGTCAGCTGTCACCTCTATCTCTGTCTTAGGTGTCTCCAACCTTATAATTTCAGTTTCAGGTTTAAGTTCTACTTTAGTACTGTGAATCTCATATTGGACACTCGCACTATGAGGTTTAAAGTCAGCCTCTGTGCTGAACATCTCTGATTGCTCTCTTTCACTGAATGATCTTACATCGACTTTAATATCTGGGCTCAAAGATGGCTGCCTCTCCCTGTCCAGTTCTCCCAATGAAATAACGTCTTGTGATTTTGATTTCACTCGCCGGCGACTCGTTTTCACTTTGAATTCAGTTTTTGTTTTAGTAGATTGTATTCTTTTACTGCCTGACTCCACATCGGCCTTGGGACTTGGAATGTCTGATAGCAGGGTTTCTCTCTCGGGTGTAACATCGGTGGCAGTCTCTGATTTCTCAGGTGTCACTCTATCACTTTCTGATGACAGATCAATCTTGACCTTTAGCTGCTCACTTTGCAGTCCCTCTGTGTCTGGTGTGAGATCTGGCTCGATCTTTGCAATACTAGATTTCAGTGTAACAACGTGAAGTTTGACTTCAGGCTCGGCCTTTGCTATCTCAGAGTGCACTCTCTCACTTTCTGATGCGGGACGGGATATCTCCGGCTGTACTCCCTCGCTGCCCGATGTGACCGTAATTTTAGCTGTTGCAATCTCATCTTGCTTTGTGTCCATTTGAGGTATAAAACAAACTTCACTGCTTGCTATCTCTGTCTGCATTCTCGATGGACCCTCAGTGACCTCAGGCTCTGATTTCGGAAGGTCTACTTGCAGTTTGTCTCTGTCTGCCAAGGCACCTACATCCACAACTTCAATCACAGATTCAGTTATCCGTGTCTCTACGGCAACTGTTGCCTCAGTCCTTGGAATCTCAGCTTGCAGTCTGCCTTCATCTGCTGTCAGTTCTGCCATTAATGTTGATATGTCAGATGGCATTGGCTCTCTGTCAGCTGTCACCTCTATCTCTGTCTTAGGTGTCTCCAACCTTATAATTTCAGTTTCAGGTTTAAGTTCTACTTTAGTACTGTGAATCTCATATTGGACACTCGCACTATGAGGTTTAAAGTCAGCCTCTGTGCCGAACATCTCTGATTGCTCTCTTTCACTGAATGATCTTACATCGACTTTAATTTCTGGGCTCAAAGATGGCTGCCTCTCCCTGTCCAGTTCTCCCAATGAAATAACGTCTTGTGATTTTGATTTCACTCGCCGGCGACTCGTTTTCACTTTGAATTCAGTTTTTGTTTTAGTAGATTGTATTCTTTTACTGCCTGACTCCACATCGGCCTTGGGACTTGGAATGTCTGATAGCAGGGTTTCTCTCTCGGGTGTAACATCGGTGGCAGTCTCTGATTTCTCAGGTGTCACTCTATCACTTTCTGATGACAGGTCAATCTTGACCTTTAGCTGCTCACTTTGCAGTCCCTCTGTGTCTGGTGTGAGATCTGGCTCGATCTTTGCAGTACTAGATTTCAGTGTAACAACGTGAAGTGTGACTTCAGGCTCGGCCTTTGCTATCTCAGAGTGCACTCTCTCACTTTCTGATGCGGGACGGGATATCTCCGGCTGTACTCCCTCGCTGACCGATGTGACCGTAATTTTAGCTGTTGCAATCTCATCTTGCTTTGTGTCCATTTGAGGTATAAAACAAACTTCACTGCTTGCTATCTCTGTCTGCATTCTCGATGGACCCTCAGTGACATCAGGCTCTGATTTCGGAAGGTCTACTTGCAGTTTGTCTCTGTCTGCCAAGGCACCTACATCCACAACTTCAATCACAGATTCAGTTATCCGTGTCTCTACGGCAACTGTTGCCTCAGTCCTTGGAATCTCAGCTTGCAGTCTGCCTTCATCTGCTGTCAGTTCTGCCACTAATGTTGATATGTCAGATGGCATTGGCTCTCTGTCAGCTGTCACCTCTATCTCTGTCTTAGGTGTCTCCAACCTTATAATTTCAGTATCAGGTTTAAGTTCTACTTTAGTACTGTGAATCTCATATTGGACACTCGCACTATGAGGTTTAAAGTCAGCCTCTGTGCTGAACATCTCTGATTGCTCTCTTTCACTGAATGATCTTACATCGACTTTAATATCTGGGCTCAAAGATGGCTGCCTCTCCCTGTCCAGTTCTCCCAATGAAATAACGTCTTGTGATTTTGATTTCACTCGCCGGCGACTCGTTTTCACTTTGAATTCAGTTTTTGTTTTAGTAGATTGTATTCTTTTACTGCCTGACTCCACATCGGCCTTGGGACTTGGAATGTCTGATAGCAGGGTTTCTCTCTCGGGTGTAACATCGGTGGCAGTCTCTGATTTCTCAGGTGTCACTCTATCACTTTCTGATGACAGATCAATCTTGACCTTTAGCTGCTCACTTTGCAGTCCCTCTGTGTCTGGTGTGAGATCTGGCTCGATCTTTGCAATACTAGATTTCAGTGTAACAACGTGAAGTTTGACTTCAGGCTCGGCCTTTGCTATCTCAGAGTGCACTCTCTCACTTTCTGATGCGGGACGGGATATCTCCGGCTGTACTCCCTCGCTGCCCGATGTGACCGTAATTTTAGCTGTTGCAATCTCATCTTGCTTTGTGTCCATTTGAGGTATAAAACAAACTTCACTGCTTGCTATCTCTGTCTGCATTCTCGATGGACCCTCAGTGACCTCAGGCTCTGATTTCGGAAGGTCTACTTGCAGTTTGTCTCTGTCTGCCAAGGCACCTACATCCACAACTTCTATCACAGATTCAGTTATCCGTGTCTCTACGGCAACTGTTGCCTCAGTCCTTGGAATCTCAGCTTGCAGTCTGCCTTCATCTGCTGTCAGTTCTGCCACTAATGTTGATATCTCAGATGGCATTGGCTCTCTGTCAGCTGTCACCTCTATCTCTGTCTTAGGTGTCTCCAACCTTATAATTTCAGTATCAGGTTTAAGTTCTACTTTAGTACTGTGAATCTCATATTGGACACTCGCACTATGAGGTTTAAAGTCAGCCTCTGTGCTGAACATCTCTGATTGCTCTCTTTCACTGAATGATCTTACATCGACTTTAATATCTGGGGTCAAAGATGGCTGCCTCTCCCTGTCCAGTTCTACCAATGAAATAACGTCGTGTGATTTTGATTTCACTCGCCGGCGACTCGTTTTCACTTTGAATTCAGTTTTTGTTTTAGTAGATTGTATTCTTTTACTGCCTGACTCCACATCGGCCTTGGGACTTGGAATGTCTGATAGCAGGGTTTCTCTCTCGGGTGTAACATCGGTGGCAGTCTCTGATTTCTCAGGTGTCACTCTATCACTGTCTGATGACAGGTCAATCTTGACCTTTTGCTGCTCACTTTGCAGTCCCTCTGTGTCTGGTGTGAGATCTGGCTCGATCTTTGCAATACTAGATTTCAGTGTAACAACGTGAAGTTTGACTTCAGGCTCGGCCTTTGCTATCTCAGAGTGCACTCTCTCACTTTCTGATGCGGGACGGGATATCTCCGGCTGTACTCCCTCGCTGCCCGATGTGACCGTAATTTTAGCTGTTGCAATCTCATCTTGCATTGTATCCATTTGAGGTATAAAACAAACTTCACTGCTTGCTATCTCTGTCTGCATTCTCGATGGACCCTCAGTGACATCAGGCTCTGATTTCGGAAGGTCTACTTGCAGTTTGTCTCTGTCTGCCAAGGCACCTACATCCACAACTTCTATCACAGATTCAGTTATCCGTGTCTCTACGGCAACTGTTGCCTCAGTCCTTGGAATCTCAGCTTGCAGTCTGCCTTCATCTGCTGTCAGTTCTGCCACTAATGTTGATATCTCAGATGGCATTGGCTCTCTGTCAGCTGTCACCTCTATCTCTGTCTTAGGTGTCTCCAACCTTATAATTTCAGTTTCAGGTTTAAGTTCTACTTTAGTACTGTGAATCTCATATTGGACACTCGCACTATGAGGTTTAAAGTCAGCCTCTGTGCCGAACATCTCTGATTGCTCTCTTTCACTGAATGATCTTACATCGACTTTAATTTCTGGGCTCAAAGATGGCTGCCTCTCCCTGTCCAGTTCTCCCAATGAAATAACGTCTTGTGATTTTGATTTCACTCGCCGGCGACTCGTTTTCACTTTGAATTCAGTTTTTGTTTTAGTAGATTGTATTCTTTTACTGCCTGACTCCACATCGGCCTTGGGACTTGGAATGTCTGATAGCAGGGATTCTCTCTCGGGTGTAACATCGGTGGCAGTCTCTGATTTCTCAGGTGTCACTCTATCACTTTCTGATGACAGATCAATCTTGACCTTTAGCTGCTCACTTTGCAGTCCCTCTGTGTCTGGTGTGAGATCTGGCTCGATCTTTGCAATACTAGATTTCAGTGTAACAACGTGAAGTGTGACTTCAGGCTCGGCCTTTGATATCTCAGAGTGCACTCTCTCACTTTCTGATGCGGGACGGGATATCTCCGGCTGTACTCCCTCGCTGACCGATGTGACCGTAATTTTAGCTGTTGCAATCTCATCTTGCTTTGTGTCCATTTGAGGTATAAAACAAACTTCACTGCTTGCTATCTCTGTCTGCATTCTCGATGGACCCTCAGTGACATCAGGCTCTGATTTCGGAAGGTCTACTTGCAGTTTGTCTCTGTCTGCCAAGGCACCTACATCCACAACTTCTATCACAGATTCAGTTATCCGTGTCTCTACGGCAACTGTTGCCTCAGTCCTTGGAATCTCAGCTTGCAGTCTGCCTTCATCTGCTGTCAGTTCTGCCACTAATGTTGATATCTCAGATGGCATTGGCTCTCTGTCAGCTGTCACCTCTATCTCTGTCTTAGGTGTCTCCAACCTTATAATTTCAGTTTCAGGTTTAAGTTCTACTTTAGTACTGTGAATCTCATATTGGACACTCGCACTATGAGGTTTAAAGTCAGCCTCTGTGCTGAACATCTCTGATTGCTCTCTTTCACTGAATGATCTTACATCGACTTTAATATCTGGGCTCAAAGATGGCTGCCTCTCCCTGTCCAGTTCTCCCAATGAAATAACGTCTTGTGATTTTGATTTCACTCGCCGGCGACTCGTTTTCACTTTGAATTCAGTTTTTGTTTTAGTTGATTGTATTCTTTTACTGCCTGACTCCACATCGGCCTTGGGACTTGGAATGTCTGATAGCAGGGTTTCTCTCTCGGGTGTAACATCGGTGGCAGTCTCTGATTTCTCAGGTGTCACTCTATCACTTTCTGATGACAGATCAATCTTGACCTTTAGCTGCTCACTTTGCAGTCCCTCTGTGTCTGGTGTGAGATCTGGCTCGATCTTTGCAGTACTAGATTTCTGTGTAACAAAGTGAAGTGTGACTTCAGGCTCGGCCTTTGCTATCTCAGAGTGCACTCTCTCACTTTCTGATGCGGGACGGGATATCTCCGGCTGTACTCCCTCGCTGACCGATGTGACCGTAATTTTAGCTGTTGCAATCTCATCTTGCTTTGTGTCCATTTGAGGTATAAAACAAACTTCACTGCTTGCTATCTCTGTCTGCATTCTCGATGGACCCTCAGTGACATCAGGCTCTGATTTCGGAAGGTCTACTTGCAGTTTGTCTCTGTCTGCCAAGGCACCTACATCCACGACTTCTATCACAGATTCAGTTATCCGTGTCTCTACGGCAACTGTTGCCTCAGTCCTTGGAATCTCAGCTTGCAGTCTGCCTTCATCTGCTGTCAGTTCTGCCACTAATGTTGATATCTCACATTTTGTTGTCCTTCTCTCTCCTGTCAACTCGCATTCCCTATGTGTTGTGTTAGCTTGCAGTGTTCCTCTCTCAAGTGTCCCGTCCTTTTCTGTGTTCTTTGTCGCAGATTGTCGTGTCCCCCTTGCTTGTGTTGTGTTTGGCTTACATTTCCCTTCCTCTGATTGTGAAACCTTTTTACTTGTTCCCAGTTTAGCCTCTTTATTTCTAGTCCCTGTCATAATTTTAGATTTCCCATTTCGTATTTTTTCTTCCTTTGTGTTGCGATCATCAGATGCAGCCTTAGATTGCTGCACTTCTCTGCGCGACATTAGTTCCACATTGGAATTTATCACTTTTGATTCCCGTTTCTCCAAGGATGGCAGATAGACCACCTCGGTATTGGGAATTGCAGACTGCAGTATACCTTGATCTGATGTGACGTCAGCCTCTTTGGTTTGCGCACCGCTCGGCCTTTCACTTTCACACCATACCTCCTCCTTGTCAAAGTTGTTGTCTGTCTCACGGTTCATCAGAAGTTTCTTTCCTGTCAAGCCCGGATCCACTCTTCCTGCAAGGGATGCAGTTTCCCCTCCTTTGTCTGCAGGTGGTGCCTAAAACAATAACATATATTTATGATTAAGAGTATAATCCCTGGATCCTGATCCTTTTATGCCTTTCCTATCTCTGTTTGATGTATCCAAGGACTCCTTTCCATGTGTTTTCCATGACTGCAAAACTGGTGGACTATTTTCCAGGTTTTCCAGGATGAGTGGAATTCCTGCCAGAATTTCAGTTATGTGTACCAGCCAGTGACAGTGCTCAGCATCATGCTTACAATAATGATTTGTGTCAGCCAGTGACAGTGCTCAGCATCATGCTTACAATAATGATTTGTGTCAGCCAGTGACAGTGCTCAGCATCATGCTTACAATAATGATTTGTGTCAGCCAGTGACAGTGCTCAGCATCATGCTTACAATAATGATTTGTGTCAGCCAGTGACAGTGCTCAGCGTCATGCTTACAATAATGATTTGTGTCAGCCAGTGACAGTGCTCAGCGTCATGCTTACAATAATGATTTGTGTCAGCCAGTGACAGTGCTCAGCGTCATGCTTACAATAATGATTTGTGTCAGCCAGTGACAGTGCTCAGCATCATGCTTACAATAATGATTTGTGTCAGCCAGTGACAGTGCTCAGCATCATGCTTACAATAATGATTTGTGTCAGCCAGTGACAGTGCTCAGCGTCATGCTTACAATAATGATTTGTGTCAGCCAGTGACAGTGCTCAGCGTCATGCTTACAATAATGATTTGTGTCAGCCAGTGACAGTGCTCAGCGTCATGCTTACAATAATGATTTGTGTCAGCCAGTGACAGTGCTCAGCATCATGCTTACAATAATGATTTGTGTCAGCCAGTGACAGTGCTCAGCATCATGCTTACAATAATGATTTGTGTCACTCCAAAGTTCTAACACTTTAGTAACCAAACCACATAAAATTTCATAATGTCTCTTTCACCTATGTGTAGCCAACCCCTGTGTCTATAAGCTTCAGAGCTCAAAAGTCTTGGCTAGAAATGTTTATAATGTGATTTTTTACAATTTCTCAGCATGTCTGAAACAGGTTTTTGAAAAGTATATGTTTAAAGTTGATTTTAACAAAAAATAGAATAATAACATTCTAAGTGGTCTCAGATTATTGGTGCTGAGTTTGTGCTGAATAGAAGCACATGTAACACTTTGGGATAAATGTTTTTTAGATAAGTGAAATATTTAAAAAATGTCAAGGCATGTCAGACTACCCCGAAGGTGGCTGAGGCCTCAGACTGCAGAGGGTTAAACCTCCTACATCTAAGAGACAGTTAGATCTGCCATGAGGGCAGCCCCTTACACTGCATAGCCTCCATTCTCCCTCCTCACTGGCTGACACAGTCTACGCTCTCCCTCCTCACTGGCTGACACAGTCTACGCTCTCCCTCCTCACTGGCTGACACAGTCTACGCTCTCCCTCCTCACTGGCTGACACAGTCTACGCTCTCCCTCCTCACTGGCTGACACAGTCTACGCTCTCCCTCCTCACTGGTTGACACAGTCTACGCTCTCCCACCTAACTGGCTGACACAGTCTACGCTCTCCCTCCTCACTGGCTGACACAGTCTACGCTCTCCCACCTAACTGGCTGTCACAGTCTACGCTCTCCCTCCTCACTGGCTGACACAGTCTACGCTCTCCCTCCTCACTGGTTGACACAGTCTACGCTCTCCCTCCTCACTGGCTGACACAGTCTACGCTCTCCCTCCTCACTGGCTGACACAGTCTACGCTCTCCCACCTAACTGGCTGTCACAGTCTACGCTCTCCCTCCTCACTGGCTGACACAGTCTACGCTCTCCCTCCTCACTGGCTGTCACAGTCTACGCTCTCCCACCTAACTGGCTGTCACAGTCTACGCTCTCCCTCCTCACTGGCTGACACAGTCTACGCTCTCCCACCTAACTGGCTGACACAGTCTACGCTCTCCCTCCTCACTGGCTGACACAGTCTACGCTCTCCCACCTAACTGGCTGTCACAGTCTACGCTCTCCCTCCTCACTGGCTGACACAGTCTACGCTCTCCCTCCTCACTGGTTGACACAGTCTACGCTCTCCCTCCTCACTGGCTGACACAGTCTACGCTCTCCCTCCTCACTGGCTGACACAGTCTACGCTCTCCCACCTAACTGGCTGTCACAGTCTACGCTCTCCCTCCTCACTGGCTGACACAGTCTACGCTCTCCCTCCTCACTGGCTGTCACAGTCTACGCTCTCCCACCTAACTGGCTGTCACAGTCTACGCTCTCCCTCCTCACTGGCTGACACAGTCTACGCTCTCCCTCCTCACTGGCTGTCACAGTCTACGCTCTCCCACCTAACTGGCTGTCACAGTCTACGCTCTCCCACCTAACTGGCTGACAAGGTACTAACACTCATCACTAATTCTTACAGTGGACTCTCAAACATGGTGAGATGCATTATCACACACTTGTGGGGACTTGTGGGGATCCCCCCCTTATCCCACCCCCCCAGCCAGGCAATAGGCGGTCATCGGCATGACTCACAGACAGTTGTCCCTTTGTTGCATCACGGGAGTCTTGGAGATGCATGTGAAATGTCTGATCTGATGAGAGATACAGGCGATAATTAGTACAAGTATAAGGCTGGTCATCTCATTTCTATGGGTCACATGATTACGCATCATATGTAGTTGTGCCCTTCTAAATGATTTCAGACAGATCAGACATAGATAAGGTATAAAATGCTTGTGGCGACCGTGGCTTAGGCCTTCTCAGGATCTCGCCTCCTTATCAGAAGGCATCGGCGCTGGCTGTCTTACCTTTGGCTGTTTCGAGAAGACCTCCCTCTACCTGCTGCCTCTTCTGACCAATCAGCTGGTGGGTGGGAAGAACACGGCCAATGAGCTGGAGCCCTTCGGCCTTGGGTCTGTCCGGAGCAGGAGAGTGAGTGGTGCTGGCTGTGAGGGAGACCTCCTGCAGAGGGACGTCAGTCTGCCCCTCCGGCACCTGCGGCAGTGGGCAGACAGGAATCAGCCTTGCACTGCTATGGCGGCTCATTCACACTTTGCCATGGTACCAATATATAAAGCTAAATTTCACACAGTTTCAAACTCACCAAATAACACAAATCTTAACATAAAGGGAACATGTTTTGTCATTTATTTTTCTTAAAAAAAATTAAAGTGCCTTTCAGACTACATAAGTCAGCAAAATGACTTTTCAGTGACTGATTGTATTTGCTATTCGCAAATATGTAATTTATGACAGTGGATCCATGTATAACCACACTGAATAAATTTGGTGTGCTGATCCTCCCTCCTACTCATTTAATCTATATAAACGTACGACTCGCTGCCATATGGTATGTGTGCTTTAAATTATTAGCTTATGTTCAGGAATCCGAATCGGTCTAAGTCTTTATATCTCCTGTAAGTTTAGCTAACCCATAACTTAAAATATAACACACCGTAACCATGGCTACTGGTGCCACTACACATGCCATGTTTATCTATTTTTTGTTAATTGATGTCCATTGATGGGCTTTGGCTTTGCCCTTGACCACAGCTTACACCTCGCTTTGAGCAAACAAACCCAATCTTTATTTTTAATAATGTTACCAAGCCCTGCTTCTGTATTATTCTGTCTTAATATTGTAATGCATCACAACACACCCATGTAAAGCACCTTGGGCCATTTCTGTCATGAAAGGTGCTATTTAAAAATTAATTGAATTGAAATAATTGGGTATGACTAGAATGTCGAAAATGTAAAGTGACAGTAAATTATGTCCAATAAAAATACTGGCAGGAAGAGATTAGTCATTCAGAGTAATTTGATCATTTTAAGGGAGGGTTGAATAACTTCTGTATACTGCATTGGCGTAACACTATTGCTTTGCACATTTGCAAGTACATCCAGTCAGTGCAGTTGATGTGCAATCCACACGTTTACTTTGCAGCCTTAAATTGGCAAATAATTCAAATTTCCTTCATATTTACAGGCCTAATTATAAAATACAAATGTGTTGAAGGTAGATGCCAAACATGGTTCTCAGAAACCCACATGAAATACCAGGCTGTCAGGACACTGTGCCTCCTGGGACTGAGCGTTTGTAGTATGGTGCAAGTACCTGGATCTGGGGGGGGGTCTGTGGGGGCACACTGAGCGCGTGCAGAGAAGACGGGACCGTGAGAGAGGGAGTGCGACACTCCGCTAAACTCTGCAGGGTGTCGCAGCTGGAGGAGAAGAGCTCCTTCACCTGCGTCATCCTCTTCCTCAGCTGGGTCTCCAGCACCTGAGGGTGGAGCAGAGTCACAGTGGCAGAGTCACAGTGGCAGATTCAGGGTAATTTCTGTAGAAGACATTATGCATTTGGGGTGGTTTTCTTATGCCCCAGTGTGCTGTGCACTTCATGAGGCCAGAAACGTACAGGAGAGGGCAGGGCTTGCGGGACAGAAGCACAATTAGGGTTAAAGCCATGTTCAGGGAACGAGTGGTGATGCGATTACCCTGCTGGCCACGAGATTCGAACCCATGACCTACCAGAAGCAGGCATACCTCCAACCTCCTGAGCTACATTCCCCTTTGAATCTGGAAGCAGTGTGCAAACTCAGTGTTCCCCACACGCCGGGAGCTCACCTCCCCTTAACGTCACTGTTCCCCACACGCCGGGCGCTCAGCTCCCCTTAACGTCACTGTTCCCCACACGCCGGGCGCTCACCTCCCCTTAACGTCACTGTTCCCCACACGCCGGGCGCTCAGCTCCCCTTAACGTCACTGTTCCCCACACGCCGGGCGCTCACCTCCCCTTAACGTCACTGTTCCCCACACGCCGGGCGCTCACCTCCCCTTAACGTCACTGTTCCCCACACGCCGGACGCTCACCTCCCCTTAACGTCACTGTTCCCCACACGCCGGGCGCTCACCTCCCCTTAACGTCACTGTTCCCCACACGCCAGGCGCTCACCTCCCCTTAACGTCACTGTTCCCCACACGCCGGGCGCTCACCTCCCCTTAACGTCACTGTTCCCCACACGCCGGGCGCTCACCTCCCCTTAACGTCACTGTTCCCCACACGCCGGGCGCTCAGCTCCCCTTAACGTCACTGTTCCCCACACGCCGGGCGCTCACCTCCCCTTAACGTCACTGTTCCCCACACGCCGGGCGCTCACCTCCCCTTAACGTCACTGTTCCCCACACGCCGGGCGCTCACCTCCCCTTAACGTCACTGTTCCCCACACGCCGGGCGCTCACCTCCCCTTAACGTCACTGTTCCCCACACGCCGGGCGCTCACCTCCCCTTAACGTCACTGTTCCCCACACGCCGGGCGCTCACCGCCCCTTAACGTCACTGTTCCCCACACGCCGGGCGCTCACCTCTCCTTAACGTCACTGTTCCCCACACGCCGGGCGCTCACCGCCCCTTAACGTCACTGTTCCCCACACGCCGGGCGCTCACCTCCCCTTAACGTCACTGTTCCCCACACGCCGGGTGCTCACCTCCCCTTAACGTCACTGTTCCCCACACGCCAGGCACTCAGCTCCCCTTAACGTCACTGTTCCTGCTATCATACCCCTGGTCTCACATGTCAACGGGTGATTTGTCACACTCACCTTTCCCACCTCGCCTGCTCCCACCGTTGCCAGGCTCCACACTAACCCACCCCCACACACAATAATTCACACGTTCACTCCACTGCTCTCACCTGCAGCTCTAGGGGCGTCTCTGAGCTCTGCAGGAGCTCCATTATCTCGAAGGATCTCCTGTGGAGGTGCTCGAGCTTCTCCTCCTGGACCTGGATTTCCTCCTTAAGGGGGCAGCAGAGAGGAAAGCACCGAAAAGGCCGTCAACTATGCACACACCTAAACAAACACAATCACCTTAGCCTTCCTAGAACAGCACCCAGCAGGCCGTAATCTAGCCACTGGCAGAATGTAAACGTATCAAACCCTACCAGACACAAGAGCTGCTCTTCAGGGTTAAAATCAAATTGTAGAAATTCAAGAAATCAGTGATAATACCTATCAAATCCAATTTATAAAAGGTAAAGTTCATAGATAATCAGATTACTGCTGCATTGATGGAGAGGACAGGACAGGAGAGGACAGGAGGAATGGAGAGGAGAGGTGAGGAGGAGAGGACAGGAGGAGAGGAGAGGAGGAGAGGTCAGGAAGAATGGAGAGGAGAGGACAGGAGGAATGGAGAGTAGAGGACAGGAGGAATGGAGGGGAGAGGAGAGGACAGGATGAGAGGTCAGGAGGAGAGGACAGGAGGAATGGAGAGGAGAGGACAGGAGGAGAGGAGAGGACAGAACCTTATTGATCTCCCAAGGGGGAAATTCCCCTATATTATTGATCTTATAAGTATTATATTTGTGGAATACTAGCTGTCCATGTACCATGTCCCATTAGATAATGAGTATTAATCATGACAGAGAGTGTGAGACGTGACATAGTTAGATACAGTGTTGTTTAAATGGAACAAGGGCCCATGTATGGTAATTGGACATTACATGCATATCCACAGTGGCCCCATTAAATAAGAGACGCATATGGACAGGCAGCCAGTCACCAGAGGTGAGACCCTCACCAGCAGGGCGGCGACCTCCTGCTGGCCCTGGAAGCGGCTCCCCCCAGTGACCGCGGCCAATCGACTCTCAGTCCAGCTATGCACCTCCCCGCCCAGCTCCTGCAGCTTCTCCCACAGCGCCAGCCCCGTCTGCAGGCCGTCCAAGTGGATGTCCGTCTTCTCCGTCACCTGAGTGAAGGGACAGAATAACCAGTGACACTTTACTGTCGCCTGAGCCACAGAACACAGAACCAAGTGTCTGGGTCGCCAGAACACCAGCTTACACAGGCAGCGGGGTCTCTTGAGGGTCCAGCTCAACAATAGGATCATGGGAAAAGCCAATTATACCTCCCCATAGCACCACAGGAGACCTGTCAGAGCCTGAACTCAATGCACTATAGCTATTAGATACTCACTTCACACCCTGATGCATCAGTTTGGACCAATTTCCTTACAGAGCTGCAGTCATGTCACACACTAAAGGTTGTTCCATGGAGCTACAAGCTAAGCCCCATTTCTTTAAGCGGCAGGAGGCCAAGGAATAAATTATCCTGGGAGAAACTGATGGGCAGGAGAAACTGAGCACAGAAGCCAGTGGACCAGGTGACCTCCGCGCCCGTCAGAAACACTGTGCCCAGAGCTGACATCCCGGATCAGGCAGCTTGGCCAGTGAAGGGCCCCAAACTCACATCCAGCCAGCGGTCCACCAGTGTGTCCACCTCAGCCTCGAAGGGCACCTCCGCGCATGCCGGCATCATCCGCAGCTGAGACTGCAGCTGCCTGCACAGCCCCCGCAACTCCTGGAGCCCCTCGCCGAGGCCACTCAGTGTCTGCCGCACCCCCTGGACCTGAGTAAGTACGAGTATATAGTCAGTCAGACAAACAGGCATGCCTAAACCCAAAGGCAGCCATACAGCATGATGAATGCAATGTGATGAAAAACCTGCCCATCTGCTTTACGCAGATTTCTCATCCACAAACTGATCTGCATATTAATTACACTGCTATTGCATTTGATTATAATGTTACATAAGAGGCCTGGATAAAATGAACAGGAAAACATTGCCGTCCTTACACATGCTGGCACCTTATGCCTGGGAACTCGTAATGCAGTGGATGCCCCCTAGTGGAGATTTGTGAAATAAGCTGCAGTGCTGCAAGCGTGTGATTGTGTTTTCGGGACACCGTACCCTGGCGATGCAGCGGTGCAGGTTCTCCTTGCCCATGTAGGACGCACGCTCACTCACAGCCTGTTCGGCACTCTGCAGGGCACCATCAAGCCCACTGCGACAGCTCTGGAATTTCTTCATCAGCTGAGTAAGCGCCTGACAGTGGGCTTTGCTGTGGAGGATACAGTGGACATCGCAGTGAGCTGCAGGACAGTGTAGATTCCGAGGCTACTTCCCAGTCTCTCATCAAATTTATTAAATGCTGCTGGACATTTACTGGAACTATTCTGGTTAAATACTTAATATTAAGGATCAAAGGTCCTACATCACTTCCTGGAGTCCCTGAAATAATCTTCTTAACCCCTTTGTCCACATGTCCAGTTCCCAGACTATCAAATCACCCACTACACTCCCCCACAGCATCCAACAGCCCCAGTTAGCCTGGCTCACTGGTCAGCCACAGCTCGGTGTGCCTCCTTCCACTGCTTCTCCAGCTCCTCGACTGCACTGCCCCCCTCTTCAGGGCTCAGCTGTGCGAACATGACCTGCAGGCTGCGGATATCTAGCCGGTGCTTAGACAGTTGGGTCTCCAGGTTGGTCAATGCACGCATCCTGCCAACAGGGGGCAGAGTGAGGTACATATTTAGCAGATGCTGCTGTCCAAGGCAAACAGGACATTATAAACATGCATGCGGCTGAGTGGGAACCAGGCACAAGTGTCGCTAGGATTCCAATGAATGAGCAAGTATGAGAGAGAGCAGGATTGGAGCAGGAGCTACACAGCAACTATTAATAAAATAAGAACCTGATAATACAATTCAAGGTCCAAAAGTCCAACATAAGAACATTCAGGGAACGAGAAGAGGCATCAGGTTAGTCGTCGAAGTCAAATAAAAACCGGGGTTGTGAAGCTAAACTGTGATGTCAGAGAGGGGCGATGCCCGGCGTCCGAATCACAGCTGACAGCGTCAGGCTGTAACATCATATCAGACCCAAACATCGGTAATATCTGCTAACTGAAATACCTCTGCTGCACAGCAGGCAGGGTGAGCTCTGGCAGAGGCTCCCTCCCCGCTGCATCCTGGATGCCCCACAGCGCCCCCTGCAGGGCCGTCTTCCTGGGCTGCAGAGCATGGGTCTCTCGCTCCCCTTGGGGGCCACGCAGCTCCTGGGCCGAATGAGCGTCGGCCTCCTCCAGCTTCTGCACCATGGCCGCCACCAGCTCCTCGCAGGACAGCGGCACACCGTTCTGGGCCAGTGACACCCGAGCCGCCCCCAGGGCGCGGTCCACCTCCGACGCCTCGTCCCCGATGCCGCGCACGCTCTGGCGGACCCCCGCCAGCCGAGAGCGACACTCATGGGGCGACGCCGCACCCTGTGCCTCCAGGATCCGGCGGTCTGAGCTCTGCAGGGACTGGAGAAAGTGGTGCAGGGCCTGGCCGGCTACATCCACCTGGCCCAGCTGCCCTCTCAGCCGGCCCAGTCTCTGCCTGCACTCCTCAGACAAGTGGCTTAGGGCTTGCCGGTCAGTCGGGTCCAGCTGGCCCAGAACCGGGCCCTCCTCATTGTCCAGGGTCAGCAGGCGGTCCATCTGGTGCCGAATATTTTCCTCTAGTTCCTTTTCAGGGTTTCAAAAGAGTCTCGATAAGGAAACCCGGCATTAGTGCACATTTTGTAGCAAGAAGTTTATCAGCAACCCACAGAATTCTGACTGCTAGAAATTTAACATCAAATTTGGTCAATATTATGAAATGCTGGGTGCATCCTTAGCAGGGGTGAAAGGGCACATGGTATATTATCGCACTGTTCGGTACAGCCTCAACGGTTCATTACACACACGTGAACCACGGTATTACGATATGTCCGTTATTTTTACGATATGTCTGTTATTTTCCTATATCTTTTGCCGTGAATATAAGACAGTGTTTGTTCCCAAAAAGATAGATCTAAAAAACTGGGCTTGTCTTATTTTCAAGGGCTAGAATTTAAATGTTATTATACAAGAGCAGATACCGTAAATTATCCGCCTCCTTACTAAAGGTGGCTGCAGATTTCAAACGTAATCAACATAATTTCAGCAATACGATGTAATGTGAGCGATGATCCCACCCGCTGGTGACATAATGTGACGCCCTGGGGTCAGTCAGCTGCCAGCATGCTCTGTTCCGCACTGCGCACATTTTACAGCATTTAAAGATAATATGTACATTTGTGTTCATTAGAACTGTCATAACTATTCACTGTGTGCATTTTGTTAGCATGTAACCTTTATGTAAACTGTTGGTTTCCTTGTCTGTGCTGTTGCTAGTATTAGATTTTGGTGATCAGTGGTCATTGTTGACACACAACAGCGCAACAACGAAATGTGTCCTCTGCATTTAACCCATATGTGACATACTGTAGCAGGGGGCAGCTAATTCAGCGCCCGGGGAGCAGTGCTTGGGGGCGGTACCTCACTCAGGGTACCTCAGTGGTGCCTTGCTGGTCGGGGATTTGAACCTGCAATCTTTCAATCACAGGTGCAGTTTCCTAACCATCAAGCCACCACTGCCGACACACAGCTGGCGTGTTTCATTTGTAAAAGAGCCGTTAGCTTCTTTATTAAAATGACTTTAATCGCTCGTCACACATTTTTTTTGGGTCAGCTGCATCAGAAACATTCTGCGCTCTCTTGGCTTGTGTAGCTTGTAATATTGATTAACTATTTACACTTACTGTGCTGTGATTGCCTGTCATATGCTTAACTTCATACATATTCTTGTCAAATAAAATTATAAAATGTTTTTCTCTCCTTGATTTCATGTAGCAGAGACATAAACTAGGCCTAGTTATTCTTGCTGCCATTTTTCTGAATGGACAGTAGTTATATAGAAAAATAAAGAGTTAATTCCATGGAGATGTGTTGTTTGTATTTTATTCTTAAATATAAAGATACCAAAATCGTACTGTTACCCTGGTCCCAAAACCATGACACATACCGCACTGTGGGACAACTGCACCATTACACCCCTAATCCTTAGTCGGGCAGCATCAGAAGGGTAATTACCTGCCTGATATGGGACATATTTCAGCAGTAATGATAATAACTAAGAGCGGAGTGCTTTGCAGGGCTTTCCTGATGGTACCTTAATCTCCTTCTGTAGGTCCATCCAGGTGAAAGAGGACATTTCCCAGGGTTCCCCCATGAAGACGTCCAGTCGCTCAGAGATCAGGGCCATCTGCTTTTCTGTGGGCTCGATCAGCCCGGCAGCCAAGCTCAGTGACTCCATCCTGAATGGCAATGGGCAGATCCCAGTGGGCTGTAAGCTTTCCCTATCTGACTGTAGCTGCCCAAAGCCAGGCTGACACGCTCTACAGGCAGAATGAGGATATGACTCCCCCTGCTGGTTGGTATAAAGACTGACACTTGACAGTGCCTGATAATCCCCCCGCATCACTGGCATTTGCTGGCTATCGTACCTCCTCTGGATTCTGATCTGCTGTCCTCTCCACTGCTGAATCGGCTCAGTCCAATTCTCCTCCACACTGTACATCGCGGTATTAAGCTGGGAGCACTGGGAGGACTGGAGTTCATACTCGAACCACAGGGCCTCTGTGTCCTGTTTCAGAGCCTGCAGTGAAAGTGTCCAGAACTTCTGAGGTGGCACATTATGGGCCTTAATTTTAAGGAATTCAGCTCAATATGCAACTGCTAATAACAAACAGGGAAGGAAAAAAACTTAAAAAATAAATCCAGTAAGAAAAGATAATGAAACCACAGTCAATGTGTTAAGGCAGATGTCAGGTGAAGGAATTAAGGAATTGGTGAAAGAAACTAATGCTAAAGTAACAGATTCTTTAGCTAAATGGATAGCTAGAAAGACGAGGGACTGAAAGAAGTCATTCGAGTTGCGACAGGAGATTCATCTTAACATCTGCCATCCAGAAGAACTAATAGCCCTACAGTAAAATCCCATTATAGTGGACTCGCTTATAATGGAATATCGTCCACGACGGACGAGGTCCGCTGGTCCCGGCCGTGCGCCTTTAGGAACATGCAGAAAAAGCATCGGATATAGCGGACTGGTGTATAACGGAATTTCGAACAATTTGGTCCCCAGGGCCGCTTTTAGCTGTAGTTCTGTTCGGCTATAATGGACATGCAGCTCCGCCGACAAGGCGCGTGGCATGCCGGTGATGTCCAGCGCAGATACGTAGTCGGGATTATTAATAGTCACGCATCTGGTCAGGTAAAGTAGGATTACTATATGTACAATATAATAATCTATACCACAAGCATGTCTGCTGGGGTGTGGCATGAGTAAATGGTGTCCTGTAGTTGTGTTCTGGGCATACAGCAACTTTGGATATAACGGACTGTTTTGCCAGGTCCCTTGAAGTCCGTTATAACGGGATTTTACTGTATGTCTGGAATAGTCACTCTATATGAGAACGAGAGAGCACTGAAAATGAGCATGTGAGAGAGAGTATGTTGTCCTAACTGGGGATCATTGGGCATCTGTAAGTAATGACAGCTACCTTGGTGTCACCGTACAATTTATTGGTGAACAATGGAATCTATTGTCATTTGCATTAACTGTAACCAAAACTACAGAACGTAAAAGTAAAATGGTGACTGTTCAGAATCTCAATAGCTGATCTGATGAGAGATGAGTAGTTTAAAGTTTATAAGTGTATGGAAACAAATTTAATTGAGTGTTTTGATGGGTAAAACAATTGCATCTCTTTTCAGTGAAGTCTGTTTATCTAGTTATAACTACGCACAGCCCTAATATATATATATAGCTTTGGTTGATTTATTATATCTTTTATTGCTTAATTAAAAATTCACGGTGTTTGCATTTGTTCGATTATTAATTGTGTTTTCTTAGAGTTTTGGATGGTAAGGAGAGCGATATAAACGGCAAGCCGGTGTGGGACGTACACGGGACCCCTTTCCTAATTGCAGTGTACGGGGAGAAGCTGCTACAAGAACCATCCAATAAATGTATCCAGGAGAAACAGGAGTAAAGCAGACAGGCCCGATGATGCACCTGCAGATGGAGGAGGAGACTCTGCCGGCCGGCGCTGGTCACAGGGCTGCTGAGGAACAGACTTTGGAGCCTCTGGTCATTGAAGTCCAGCTGGGCCTGGAAGGAGCTCCTGGAGCTTTGGTACCTGATCAGAAGAATTGAGATTGGGTCTGTCTGTCAGGCATCTCCATGCTCCCTAGCACCCCTAGAGGAACACTACCCATATTAACAAAAACCTCATATAAACATCATTAACCCTCATTATGGCCATCAACACACAAGGCCCGGCCATCAGCATCCTCGTTACCCACTTAAAAGGCCGCAGGACGCCTCACTGTCTCATTATCTCCTTTACAAACATCAGCACACTTATCAGTATTCTTATAAACATCAGAATACACGTCCTCACTCTCTATCTCACTGCTATTCATGAGATCAAAATTCTCTCTCATTGCCCTTATTATTACATCTTTTGTTGTCTATATCCCATAATGAGCTTAAATTTGTGCTTATATTTAAAAATCTATGTTTTTGTAGTAATAGTTGGCAGACGAAAACTGAATTAAAAATTCAAAACTATTCCACACACATCATAGCATATGATAAACAAGGCTTATAATAATATTACTGATCTCTCTCAATCGGTACTAAAAAATTAGAAATGCATTAAATGAATTCTAAAGTGGCCAATGAGAATAAAGTGACCCTTACCGTTCCATGACTTCTTTTGCAGAGGACTGAACTTCCTGTGGAACAACTCTCTGTCTGAAGGAGGACACTTCTGGTTGGACAGCTTCCCGTCTGCTCAACTGAACTTTTTCTGAGACTGACACTTGTTTGGGTAACTCAACTTCCCATGGAATAGTTCTCTGTTCAGTGGACCGAAGGCCGACTTCCTGTTCAGTGGACTGAAGGCCGACTTCCTGTTCAGCAGACAGCACTACCCATGTGAGGCTTTGCTTGGCTACCAGGACATCTTCTGGGACATCATCTTGTTTAGCTAACTCTGGTCCCCTTGGGACAACTTCCCGTTTAGTAGACTGAAGGCTGACTTCCTGTTCAGTGGACTGAAGGCCGACTTCCTGTTCAGTGGACTGAAGGCCGACTTCCTGTTCAGTGGACTGAAGGCCGACTTCCTGTTTAGTGGACTGAAGGCCGACTTCCTGTTCAGTGGACAGCACCTTCTGTGTGACACTTTGCTCAGTTAACTGCACTTTTTGTGGGACAGACTCTGTGACGGAATGGACATCTCGTGGGTCCATCGGCGGTGTGATGTTCTCAGAGCCCTGTGGGACTGCCTCAATGACAGTGCGCTCTGCCATCTGCTGCCGTTCCACACAGTCCGTCCTGACGATTACTCGACAGACCTGGAAACCAAGAAGACAGCCAGGCCATAAAGACACGTCCTCACTGTAAAGGAACTGAATCGATGTGAGTCTTAAGCACTGTGCTGTAACCAGTAACAACTGTTAGTAGTTACTGCTCAGGGCAGCAAGTTGTGGCCTTTCCAGCTCAAAAGAAATTTACGAGTGCATACTGGTGTTTCAAACTTAATATAAATAATTATACAGAGATAATTAATATTTTCAAAAGCTCGTAAATCTGGCACTCTAGTTGCAACATCTGGGAACTGTTGGGTCATTGTATTACATATGCATTAATAAATGATTTTCTCTAGTATTCATTGTCAAATATCTGTTTTTAATGTGTTTTTTGGTTAGAGAAACAGCAACAGCATGTAGCTGATCAGTTGTGTCTCCATGGAAACCCAAACAGCCCGAGGCCAAACGGCCTCGGACGGCATGAAAGCAGAGCCAGATTAGGCTGCTGACTGCATTGGGGTTTAAGCAGGGGCAGCCAAACGGATTTATAGGAAAGCAGCAAAGTGTGAGGTGTCTGTCCCATGAGCTTTGCTGTGTTTTCAGTTAGTCATTGAGTTTAAAGTCTTTTATAGTCAGTTTGCACATTATGTTGAATATGTTTTCTAAAAGGAAACTTCACTGTTTTGAAAAGCAGCCTTTTGGAATGGTTGACAGTCCTGTCCTGAGTCTCTGTCCTGCTCACATAGCAGACCTCTTCCCCGTCTCCTGCCACTTGTAAAAATAAAAATATAACAGCCACATGTTAGCCCCCCTTTAGCACGGTGAGGTCATACTCTGCCTGTATACCTGAGAGCCAAGGGGGCCCTGTGGAATACCAGCGGGCATGGGACGTGCTCCTTGCTGGGTCTGCTCACTGCCGCCTGGAAGGTGCCTGTGAAAACACCATCAGGTCATCGCAGCCTTCAGCAGAAGCTGTGGACCACACCACTCACGCCATCTTACCCAATCAAGGGCCATCTGAGTTCCTATAATCATGTGCAAGTTAACATCACTGCAACAGTACAGAGTAATCGTGCACAACAGCACATTAATTCAGAATATGTCTCCACTTATATATCCCTCTCATGGCTATTTTCACTCACCAAGCGTCACAGGGAATACTGCTTGGATGATCGGATTGGTGCTGAACAACCTCCACTCTGCTCCTGAAGTCCTTCAGCTGAGCCCTGGCTCGATACAGCTTGGTCTCATGTCTCTTTTCGACCTTAGCTCCTGGAGTACTCTTAGATTCCAGTGCATCTTCGGGACCCAGAGTACTCTTACATTCCAGTGCATCTTCTGGACTTGGAGTACTCTTAGATTCCAGTGCATCTTTGGGACCCAGAGTACTCTTAGATTCCAGTGCATCTTTGGGACCCAGAGTACTCTTAGATTCCAGTGCATCTTCTGGGCCTGTTGCACCTTTAGTTGTCAGCATATCCTCAGGTCTTGTTTCATCCTTAGTTATCACTGTATCCTTGGGTCTTTTAGTGACCGTAATTGTTGATGTTTCTTTAGGTTTTGTCTGGTCTGCAGTCATCAGTCTGGCTATGACCTTAACTGCTTGTTTCCCCTCATCTCTTGATGAGTCCTTAGTTGTCAGTGTACGTTCAGGCCTCTCTGTTCTCTCATGCTGGGCTCCTGCTGCATCTTCATGCCTCACTGCATTCCTAGTCGCCTCAGTGTCCTTGGGCCTTGTTGTGTCTTCAGCTGTGAATGTACTCTCAGATCTTGCTGATGTACCCTTGGGTTCGGTTCTGCCTTTCGCTGCCCGTCCTTCCAGCTCAGCACTCGCTGGGACCTTGGCTGTTAGTGTCTCACTCGGCTGTGTCAGGGCCTTCGGATCCTGGCTGACCTCCATCGTGACACATGCCTGGACCAGGCAAGCACAGTATCTGTTATCTGGTGGTGCCACTGCACCACCTCACAGAAGCAAAGCCACACAGTGTCCTTAACCCCAGGCATCCCCAGCGGCACCCCAGCACTGGGCTGTGACCCCCCCCCACCACAGGCCAAGACCCACCCCAAGTGAAATGCGAATCACTGCCCCACTCACTTTCCAAGCTGCGGGTAAAAGGCAGGGAACAGCCCTTATGTTTGGACCAAAATACTAGAAACAGGAACAGGTATAAACCAAACGCTTGCAGACAGACTAGCAGCTAAGACTAAATAAGGGCAAAGAGGAGCTAAAGATGAGAGTCAGCAGAATGGGGCAATAAAAACCTGGAAAATGAGACAATCCCTGCCTGCCCCATCAAAGCCCTTCAGGGGGCCATAAATAAGGGAATTATAGGCTCTGCAGTCTGGTAAGAAAGTAAGAACAGTGCAGCATGGAACTGACTTAAACGCGTAGTATGGCACATTGAATAAAGCATTTGGACCTAACAACGGTAAAAGCTGCTCATTTAGCAAATCAGAACATGCGGATTCCACCACCAGACGCTCACACCGGAATGTAAAAGCGACCTCGACAGGGTCCTGGTATACGGGGAGAGCTTAGTGGGAGAGGTTACGGTACCTGTGGAGCACATCCCTGTGCATCTAACTGCGTGCCCCATGACATGGCGGCTCTGTTACCACACTGTGCTTCAGTCTCTAATGGCACGCGTGGTGAAACGGTGTCTATGTCTGAGCGCAAAGCCTGCGTGACAAAATAAACAGCCTGAGGAACCGCTTGGTGTGAATCTTACTGCAACACGACATGGAAGGTAGGACGTCTTGGTGGTGTAACAGGTGATAGTTTGAGATATTATACCTTTTCATACCTATTAAACCATGAATTCATCCTATCATTTTGTTAGTTATGAGCTGATGCAGTTATAAAGGCTCAGTAAGACTTGCTATCATCACGCAGCAGGCTCCGCCTACCTCCCACTGTGCCCTCAGTGATTGGCTAAGGAGCTCCGCCTCTCTCATCTGAGCAGGGCTACAAAATGCTCTCATGTCCTCTGTGGCTCTCAGGAACTCCTCTAGGAGGTCTGCGTTCAAAGTCCGCAGAAGCTTCTTGGAAGAGAAGCACACAATTCTGTCATTGATGCACGACAATATTCTGTATACTCAGGTACCTTTAAACATGCCCAATTAGCAGAGGTGATAATCTCAGCATCTGGATCCATTCATCTCCTCAGGAGGGATCCTTTGGTTTCCATATTTTAACCTTATATAAAGGTATATTATAAAAATACCGAAAATTCAGGATTGTCATAATATAACTATCTCCAATAGGCGACACACCTTTATATCACGGACCATAAGAAATATGTATAACTGCTAAAGTCTGACCTCTTTTTGGGCCTCTTGGACTCCCAAGACTCGCCCATCACTACAGATGGTGATAGCCTCCGTGATATGATGCTGCAGACATTCTCTAGCCTGGTCAAATCTTCTCCTGACCACGTCCTGTGTTGTTGTGCAGGTCTCAGTGCAAGTCTGCGCTGGGGTCTGGGCCTGTGTTGTGGTATAGTTCTCTGCGTAGCTCTGGGCTGGGGTCTGACCCTGTGTTGTGTTGTAGGTCTTTGTGTATCTCTGGGCTGGGGTCTGGGCCTGTGTTGTGGTATAGGTCTTTGTGTATCTCTGGGCTGGGGTCTGAGCCTGTGTTGTGGTATAGGTCTCTGTGTAGCTCTGGGCTGGGGTCTGACCCTGTGTTGTGGTATAGGTCTCTGCGTAGCTCTGGGCTGGGGTCTGAGCCTGTGTTGTGGTATAGGTCTCTGTGTAGCTCTGGGCTGGGGTCTGAGCCTGTGTTGTGGTGTAGGTCTTTGTGTATCTCTGTGCTGGGGTCTGAGCCTGTGTTGTGGTATAGGTCTCTGCGTAGCTCTGGGCTGGGGTCTGAGCCTGTGTTGTGGTATAGGTCTCTGTGTAGCTCTGGGCTGGGGTCTGAGCCTGTGTTGTGGTGTAGGTCTTTGTGTATCTCTGTGCTGGGGTCTGAGCCTGTGTTGTGGTATAGGTCTCTGTGTAGCTCTGGGCTGGGGTCTGAGCCTGTATTGTGGTATAGGTCTTTGTGTATTTCTGGGCTGGGGTCTGAGCCTGTGTTGTGGTATAGGTCTCTGTGTAGCTCTGGGCTGGGGTCTGACCCTGTGTTGTGGTATAGGTCTTTGGGTATCTCTGTGCTGGGGTCTGAGCCTGTGTTGTGGTATAGGTCTCTGTGTATCTCTGGGCTGGGGTCTGAGCCTGTGTTGTGGTAAAGGTCTCTGTGTAGCTCTGGGCTGGGGTCTGAGCCTGTATTGTGGTATAGGTCTTTGTGTATCTCTGGGCTGGGGTCTGAGCCTGTGTTGTGGTGAAGGTCTCTGTGTAGCTCTGGGCTGGGGTCTGACCCTGTGTTGTGGTGTAGGTCTTTGTGTATTTCTGGGGTGGGGTCTGAGCCTGTGTTGTGGTGAAGATCTCTGTGTAGCTCTGGGCTGGGGTCTGACCCTGTGTTGTGGTATAGGTCTTTGTGTATTTCTGGGGTGGGGTCTGAGCCTGTGTTGTGGTGAAGATCTCTGTGTAGCTCTGGGCTGGGGTCTGACCCTGTGTTGTGGTGTAGGTCTTTGTGTATTTCTGGGGTGGGGTCTGAGCCTGTGTTGTGGTGAAGATCTCTGTGTAGCTCTGGGCTGGGGTCTGGGCCTGTGTTGTGGTGAAGGTCTCTGAGTAGCTCTGGGCTGGAGTCTGAACCTGTGTTGTGCTGTAGATTTCTGTGTAAGTCTGACTGGTTCTGCTTTTGGACAGGGGCTGGACCAGTTCAGCAGGGCTGTAATTCCACAAACTGAGCATTCTAACAGCCTCCTGGAGGAACAGAGAAACATACAAAAATCACAGAAGCAGAAAAGACACTTCCAGAGTAACGAGTTGTTAAACGATGGTGCGCTTGCCTGAACTCGTGGCACAGCTTCTTGAACCTGTTGTTTCATCACGGAGGTGCTCAGGCCCTGTATAGATGTCCTCCCCCGCACCGCGACTGACACCCCCTCGAGCTCCTCCCCCTCTGCCATCACCTGCGCTTCCAGCCTCAGGCCCTGAGAGATCAACCTCTAAAGAAGCAGAAAATTCAGAACTAATCCATAAAAGATCTAACACAGACAATACATTCAGAGGGGATTAAAGGAGATCAACATCTAACTGAGAAACAACAATAAAAACATGTGCCAAACTAACAAAGCAAGTCCCTCTATTTATCAGCCATTTGTTGAAAATCTTCCAGACCTACCAAAGGAAACAAGCTTCCTGAAGCTGTCAGCACTTACCCTGATTCTGGGACCCAGAGTTTGAGGACCTCTCGCCTGGCCTCGCACCAGGAGTCGGTAGAGCTCCCCCGCGTCCATCTCCCAGCGCCTCAGCTCTGCTAGCCGTGCCTCCAGCTCCCCTGTGCTGTGCTGCAGGCCTTCACAGGCCTGTTCTGCTTCTTCCAGTGCCTCCCTCACCTGCGCAGACGCATGCGCAGCCATCATCGCACAGCCGATTTCTGCACCCGTTATTCTTTAATCATCTGAAGCACTCTTTCCTAATCCAGTCCTCAGGGACCCACAGACAATTCATATTTTTGCTCCCTCCCAGCTCCCGAAGCAAAATTGTGGACTGCCTGGCAGGGGCCCGGCTGTGGGTCCCCGTGGACCGCATTGGGAAACACTGATCTAGAGTTATTTAAGGAAGGTCACTACGCAGTTTCCTTAAAGCGTACAACAGCAGGCGCTTCTTGCTTTGTCTGTCAGTGGTTTGTTAAAATAAGGACGATGGCCAGCTGAAGACAGAGCAGGGTCATACTCATGTAGTCCTTCATGCTCTCTGTTCCCAGAACCAGAAATTCTGCCGAAAATGGACCAGTAGTTAGAAATGGGCCGAACCTGACAGAGAGAGCGCCGGAGCTGCTGCTGGGCCTCACAGCTCCATTGTGAAGGCAGGGCGAGGCCCTCTACCTCCAGCCCCTTCAGCTCCTTCTCCATCAGCTGAAAAAGCAAAAGAAGGACATTCTGCATCTGACCTCAGTACAATGCACAAAGTTTTAAATCCGAATCCAAAAAGGACAGTTTTACATATAAATCAGAGAAGAGGCGTCATTTTTCTGGAGCGTGACAGCTGTCTATGGCAGGAAGCAGTACGGTACTTATGGAGCGATATTAACGGTCCAGCTACTGTTCCGGTTCCCTGGGGCCAAAATGGTTCTGTACATCTGAATGAGGTTTTCTAGCTGGTAAAGTAGATACAGCCTTAAGATGCACAGTTAAAGTACAGAAAAGCAAGAAATATATTCTGCAAAAAAGAGAATTGCACGCAGTGATGATGCAGTGTATAGTATACGGACAAGGCAGAGGCTGAGGACACTGCTCTAAGATAATGCAGTGTGTAGCATACGGAGAAGGCTGAGGACACTGCTCTAAGATAATGCAGTGTATAGAATACGGAGAAGGCTGAGGACACTGCTCTAAGATAATGCAGTGTATGGCATACGGAGAAGGCTGAGGACACTGCTCCAAGATAATGCAGTGTATGGCATACGGAGAAGGCTGAGGACACTGCTCTAAGATAATGCAGTATATGGCATACGGAGAAGGCTGAGGACACTGCTCTAAGATAATGCAGTGTATAGCATACGGACAAGGCTGGGGACACTGCTCTAAGATAATGCAGTGTATAGCATACAGAGAAGGCAGAGGCTGAGGACACTGCTGTAAGATAATGCAGTGTACAGTATACGGACAAAGCAGATGCTGAGGACACTGCTCTAGGATAATGCAGTGGATAGCATACGGACAAAGCAGAGGCTGAGGACACTGCTCTAGGCACTTGAAGCACCCAGTCCCAAATGTTAGAATTCCCAAGTCAGAATACTTGTCTGAAAATGCGCTTTGATTAAATGTAGTTTGTTTATAGGAGAAAAGGTCAAAAACATAAACACTAGTGTTAAGGCACCAAGTATGACCTGAAGATTTTTATTGTTTTTTTATTTACAGAAAATGATTTATATAAAGAATTTGACCACTGATTTATCACTGGCAAGCTTCCAATTCATTGCAAGTCCTGTAAGCTGGAGGGTTACAGGAGAGAGGCGCACGGAGGAAGGCTACGGACAACCTGTACAGTTATGGGTAAAGAATAAAAATGGTTCCTCACAGTCAGTGGGGGCAAGGCAGCATGGGGTCTGACCAAGCAGAAACCCCAAAATCAGGCTTTGCCCTGATCCCCAACATTGTAATCAGAATCACACAGCTGCAGTGCTGGCATATCCCAGCAGGGGGCAGAATGGATGCCGTTCTTTCCATAATGGATGGATGTCAGTATTCCATAGTCCCCATCCGAGTCTCTTCCCAATCAACACTCCTCCGTGATCCTCTCACTAGAATTTAATCCCGACTGAACTGAAAGTGTCCTGCTCTGCTATAGGTAATCATTGTCAAGCAGCTGTTACTGCTCTGCTATAGGTAATCATTGTCAGGCAGCTGTTACTGCTCTGCTATAGGTAATCATTGTCAAGCAGCTGTTACTGCTCTGCTATAGGTAATCATTGTCAGGCAGCTGTTACTGCTCTGCTATAGGTAATCATTGTCAGGCAGCTGTTACTGCTCTGCTATAGGTAATCATTGTCAGGCAGCTGTTACTGCTCTGCTATAGGTAATCATTGTCAGGCAGCTGTTACTGCTCTGCTATAGGTAATCATTGTCAGGCAGCTGTTACTGCTCTGCTATAGGTAATCATTGTCAGGCAGCTGTTACTGCTCTGCTATAGGTAATCATTGTCAGGCAGCTGTTACTGCTCTGCTATAGGTAATCATTGTCAGGCAGCTGTTACTGCTCTGCTATAGGTAATCATTGTCAGGCAGCTGTTACTGCTCTGCTATAGGTAATCATTGTCAGGCAGCTGTTACTGCTCTGCTATAGGTAATCATTGTCAGGCAGCTGTTACTGCTCTGCTATAGGTAATCATTGTCAAGCAGCTGTTACAGGGTCGCAAAGTTTGATCAGCTGGCTGGAGTGAGATTTTCAATTTGCAACAAGTCTGCACACATTTACATGCATGTCACAGTTTTATTGCCTTTGAAATAGTCTGTATAGGGTTTGCAAATTGTCCCAATGCTTTTGATGTAGCTCATTTTAGATTTATAATGGAATAATACAGATTTGGCGTAAGATTCCTTGTGTGATTGTAAGAGTCTGAATGTGTGAGTGTCACGGCAGACGTACGAATGCTGGCAACCCTCTGCCAAGGCAACCTTCTGCTGCTACTTAAGCTAACTGTAACCTACATGAAAATAACTTCATATAAATTTAAAAAAATAAATATGTTGAACAAGAATTTATTATTTGTTATAAAAAAAAAGTAGTGATTAAATTAGGCACCTAAGATTTAAATCACATTTTCAGTTTTGCTATTGGATTAGTCTAGGCATTACAATAAGCCCTATTACTTTAAGATGTCGGAGTTGTCAGCCAATCGTAACGTCTCCTGACGGGAAAAAAAGTTGAGATGTAGGCTAGCGAGGTTCGATTAGTGAGTGAACAAAAAGGGAGGAGAAAAATAAGTATGTTTGTTTTATTTTCCATTTAAGAAGTATTTTGTGTTACCTTTCTGTCTATAGTGATAGGCTGTGGTTATGTTGGACATAATTTTTTTTTTAGTTGAGCAAGTGTTGTTCAATAGTGATGCGCGGGTCGGGTATTTTTCCAACCCGCGGGTCCCGCTTTTATGAAATTATTTGGCCCGCCCCAGCCTGCCCCGCAAATAAAGTGACAATTTCTTTACCCACTCCAACCCGACCCGCGGGTTACGAGACGACCCGCGCATCACTATTGCTCAAGCAGTGAAACACTTGGAGGCCCAGCAAAACGCAGGGATTTCCACACTTTGGATGACCAGGTTCTCACTCAGTGAAGCTGGGAATTGACATTTTTTTGCTTGAAGTGGATTCGCGGCGCGGTAAGCGAGGATCCATTATAAACTGCGCCATTTTGCTTTGGATTGCGTGGACTCCGAGTGGACTGCCTAACTCGGACGCTGGTAAAGATAATTTTGTACTTGTTGTTGGAGAAGCTAGAGACTGGATTTATATCCAAAACGCTTGATGCTGCAATTGGATGCATTGTATAAACTGTAATGGTCGAACTGTTGAATTGTGAAGGTTATACCAGATTGATGCTGGTTGTTACTTTCTGTTCATATCGCGGCATCCTGAACTGGTAATAGCTTGACGTTGTAAACGATAAACTCAGTAAATCACTGGGTTAGGGCTGTTTATCACCAGGAATGTGGTGATTGACTTCTGATCCTAAAATAGCCTAAAATAAGTTAAAAAACAATTAATCTATTATAGTACTAACATAAGAACTAAAGACTAAGATAAAATAAACTAAACCTAGAATTTAAATGGAGCTTGATTTAGATTTTGAAATTAAATAGGTTACGGAAAACCAGTAAACTGGTTATTTCCTTATCCAAAAAGAGAAAGGGGTGAAACCTGAGCTCCTTAAATGTAGATGTCTGTGTATGTCATGTTAAAGGTTTGTGAAGGCCTTGCCTGGTACCAATCTTAAAATGTAGATGTCTATGTATGTCATGTTAGATGTTTGTGAAGGCCTTGCCTGCTACCAATCTTATATCCTCATTGCTTTAGTTTTTTTTGGGTTGTCCCTTCTTCCCCTTATAAATAAGCCGGCAGTTTAAAGCTAACTCTTGGGTTGTGGTGTGTCATTATTATCTAACTATAACTGCCCCCCCAACCTAGAGACTGGTCCTATTCGTAGTAAGTGCTACATAATTGTAGCAGTTATTAGCTTTGCTGCTAATGGTAAGTGCAGACTTCACAAACGCAAACTCTTGGTGCTGCTAGCCATCCTTCAGGCAACCCTGACAGGCTGTGTGCGCTTTAGCTAAGTATGCTTGGTAACTCCATGCCTGCAGCCTTTTCCTGTAGGTGCGCAGGGGAGCAGCAGACACCTCCAGAGGTTCCCTCAGCAGGTCCGTGGCCTTGTGGACGAGGCTCTGGATGGCCTGGGGGCTCGACAATGGAGGGAACATCACCTGGGAGCAGGGAGAGGGAGGTAATTACCGGGAACCCAATGAACGCCACAGATTACTGCTGCATGGTAGGAGGGACCAAAGACTGAAATATTTACTGCACATACAAAACTCGAAAAGAAAGATTAATCACAAGCAGTAATAAGAAGCAGTGACTCATGTTTCTTTTCATCCCCAATAATCACAGAATCCTGTTAGCGTTTCCCACAGGGACTCGCACGACACACCCGGGAACGATCATCTCCCACCAGCCCGCAGTGAGGCCCCCCCGCCCGAGCGAGCTGTACTCCCGGAGGCCTGCACTGAATCAGAGGCAGGCACCGAGCTGGGAGCCTTACGGGGTGGGCCCTCGTCGCCACGGTGACCCTCTGCGCCTCGACCTGCCGCAGCTCCTCCGCCAGGGCACTGCTGCACTGCGCCTGCGTCACCCCCATCAGGATGCGGCCCTCCTCGATTAGGCGAGCCTGCTGGGACCCCCAGTCCTCCAGGCATGCAGGTGCCACCTGGGGGCCACAGCACAGACGTCTTAGGGCCAGATTCAAGATCAAGGTCTTCATTAGCCGCGCACTGGCAGCCGCACTGGCAGCCGCACTGGCAGGCGCAGTCAATCAGGCACTCAATTACGAAAGTCTAAGGACTGTGCAACACAATATAAACAGTGGAAAAATGACATGGACAGTGTAATACAACAACAATATTAACATTAATAATAGATACTTTATTGATCCCTCTAGGGAAATTCCCCTTACGCCTCCCCAACTTGCTCTCTGTAGATGACAGCAAGCTGCCCTTGAAGGGCAGCCACCTGTTGTGGCACCCAGGGTGCTGGGGGTTAAGGGCCTTGCTAAAGGATCTGAAGATGTGCCAAGGCTGGGCTTGAACCAACAGCCTTCTGATCACTGGCACACAGGTTTTACACAGATAGTGTAAAACAATGCTGACAGTGAAAGACAATACAAAACAGTGCAAAAGCATCAAAAAAACAGTACAGACAGTGCAAAACAACACGGGCAGTGCAATCCTGGTTGACAGTGAAGGGCTTATAAAGTGCGTCTGGCATGGATGTGACTGTCACCAGCAGGCCGTCGGCAGGCTTGTGGGTCCAGCCCGGACTCTGATGGCTCAGCTGCATCTCCAAGCCTTCTAACATGTTTGCTGGACATTCATCTTCCAGAACTGCTTACCCAGTGCAGTACCTGCCACCACAGAGGTCTGAGGCTGCAGCATGTGCCCGAGTTACTCAGTCGCTATTTTATTTACTTCATTCTTCTGTTATTCTACTTTATCAAAGCTTTACGTTGGGGAGTGTCCAGATCCAAAATTAAAAGCTTGTAACTGAATCAAACAAACGTGCCCCTTGGCAGTCGTTACGCTGACTTACACCAGTGACTACAGCAGAGGAACTCCCTGTGGGAACCTGCTAGAAGATCAGCTACCTGGAAATAACAAATTGTGTAATCCTCCAGCATAATGACTGCATTCTCCACCCACCAGAGCCGCCTGACGCGTACCTCTGCTGTCTGGTTGTGGTCCAACCAGGCCTGCAGGGAGCTGAGGCCCTCGCAGTAGGAATCCCAGGTGGATCGCACGCGCTCCATGGCGCCCCCTGCTGCTCTCGCTGCCTCCACCACAGCAAAGCTCTCATCCTGGAGCTCCCTCACCCGGCGACTGACTCGCTGGGAGTCCTCAGCTGGAGGGACACATGCAGGGAGGTTAGAGAAGCAGCAGTGCTGAGGTTCATTCAGAGATTCTGCCTCGTGTCGAGAGAGCTGAACGATTATGGAGTAAGAATGAAATGGTTCCAGAAGCTTGTTTCAGTGCAGGCAGGGCAGCAAGGGGTCTGACAAAGCAGTGTCAGGTGGCAAACCGAAATCAGGCTTTGCCCCGGGTCCAACATTCACTCGTACCCTTGGAACCAGACGCCCACAGCTGTAGAGGTCAGCGTGTGCCAGCAGGGGGCAGAATAGATGCCATCCTAGCCTGTTCAATGGAAGATTCCCTATGCCGGTCCTGGCTAGCAGGCGCTAGGCTAGCAGACGCTACCCAAAAGTACCTAACAGAGAGGACTACAAATAATTTATATTAAGCTGCATTTTTTAAAGAAAGTGAATCACAGGGCCCATTATATGAGGACTATACCAATTTTAATCACCAAAATGGGTGTCATATTATACAGAGACAAAAGGTCCATTGACTCGTGGAGAAATCCTAGGGGACCAGGCCTGTATCCGACTTGGTGATGTGCGGCACCTTCCTGCTGGACGTGCTACAGGCCGCACTCAGAGCCCGGCCTGTGAGAGGCACATGGCCGGCACTAATCCCAACAGAATCTTGCTGATGGTTTATTGATGCAGAGCCACCAATGGCATGAGGCGTGTTCAGGGCAAAGCCGGCTGGGTGATAAGAGTGAGACATCAGCACCAGACTTAGTGTGTGTGTGTGTGTGTGTGTGTGTGTGTGTAGAAAGCTCACTAAAATTGAATATAATTTCTTCCATTTTTCAAATATTACTATTGTTAAAGGAACATTTCTCCCAAAATAGAATATTATACATAAACACACACACACAGAATTGACATACACAGACACACCACACTGACATACACACAGAGGCACACAGATGGACATAGACACACACATGCATACAGACACACAGAAAGAAGCACATAGACACACACACATAGACACACGCAGACACATACACATAGATACACACTCACATACACACACACACACTCACATACACACAGAAACACACATAGATACACACTCACATACACACACACACTCACATACACACAGAAACACACATAGATACACACTCACATACACACACACACACTCACATACACACAGAAACACACATAGATACACACTCACATACACACACACACACTCACATACACACAGAAACACATAGATACACACTCACATACACACACACACACTCACATACACACAGAAACACACATAGATACACACTCACAGACAAACACACTCACATACATACACAGACATACACAGACACACTCACATACACACACAGACACACACAGACACACACAGACATACACACACAGACATACACAGACACACTCACATACACACACAGACACACACACATACACAGACACACTCACATACACACACAGACACTCACATACACACACAGACACACACAGACATACACAGACACACACACAGACACACACAGACATACACAGAAACACACATAGATACACACTCACAGACAAACACACTCACATACACACACAGACACTCACATACACACACAGACACACACAGACATACACAGACACACACATAGATACACACTCACAGACAAACACACTCACATACATACACAGACATACACATACATACACAGACATACACAGACATACACAGACACACTCACATACACACACAGACATACACATACATACACAGACACACACAGACATACACAGACATACACAGACACACACTCACATACACAGACATACACAGACACACACAGACATACACAAACATACACAGACACACACTCACATACACAGACATACACAGACACACACTCACATACACAGACATACACAGACACACACTCACATACACAGACATACACAGACACACACTCACATACACAGACATACACATACACACACAGACATACACAGACACACACTCACATACACACACAGACATACACATACACACACAGACATACACAGACACACTCACAGACATACACATACACACACAGACATACACAGACACACTCTCCCACTCACCCAGAACTATCCTGCTGGCGTAGCTGCTGGAGATGCTCTTCAGCTGCCGCAGTGCCGTCTCCAGTTGGGAGATCAGGCCCTGCTTTTCCACTGCGCCCTGGGGCAGGCAGACATTGCCATCTTCAGTATTCTGATACCCATTTTTTGTTAACATTGAATTATTTGATTTATGATCCAATCCAGGACTTACAAGTTCAAAAAGCACAAAAGTAATAGGTTGAAATAAAAGCATTACGCTGAAATGCACTGGAAGGAGCAATAATGCCCGAATATGCCCGAAGGACTTTAACAGCGAGGTGTTATTGTGTCTTTTAATAAACAACCTGTACTGACAAGGTAGCGCTAAAGGTAGGCATTATGGTGTTAAACTATTCTGTGCCAACTTTAGTTGCTTTATTCCACTGAGTGACGGAACAGAGCCCTAGCCCCTCCTCCCATCTCCAGAACCTTCCTCACACTAAAGCCTGAACCTCGTCCAACCAGGATCTCTCTCTCCCCTCAAACACTTAATCCTCCCCCAATCAGGATCTCTCTCTCCCCTCAAACACTTAATCCTCCTCCAATTAGAATCTCTCTCCCCTGAACAATTTAACCCTCCTCCAATCATAGTCCCTCCTTTGTCTAAAGTACCAGCCCCTGCATCACTGCTCTCCCTGGCCACTTACATGCCAGTCCTGAAGCAGGACCCTCACGTCCTCCTGGGAGCTGTAGGGCCCAGTCCAGGAGCTCAGCTTCCCCTTTAGCTGGCCCAGTAGCTCCAGAACAGTGTGCTGGCGCTGCTGGTATTCCAGCTGCACCCGGCGGTACTTGCTTGTGACTTGTATGCTGGTGAACCTGTGAAGATTCGTCCCCGAGTTTAGGCCCCTGTGGGCGTAGGGGGCAGCGCCAAAGCCAGGCTGCGGACGCCATGCTTACAGGCTGATTTACCACCTACCGTCTCCTCATCTCATCAAGTTTGTGTACTGGTACCAGAATAGCCCCATACTGGTCAGCATTGCAGAAGGCCTGGAGTATGTGCAGGTGATGATTTATCTGCTTCATGGAGGCCTTGGCAAAGGTCAGACAGAAGAGCGATTAGGGCTCCTGCTGGTTTTATTAATGCTGAAACTTGAGAGGGGGGAACGTGAGAAAGTTGGGATGAAACCTTAAGGAGACCCTGCTTGTCTCTAGCGTTCTTGGCAGCCTGGGCGTGGTCAGTGATGTCATCGCCCTCCTCAGCCAACACTCCTTCCACCTGCTGCAGCCATTGGCTAACTGCATCCAGAGGGGCGGGGAGACCGAGATCTAGCTCCGCCTTACAATGCTCTATCTGAAAGAGGAACCAGTTACTGTATACCAGGGTTACACACACACACACACACACACATATATATATACAGACACACAGACAGGCACAGATTGCCCTGGTACATACACAATCTGACTCAACCATAGATAGCCCTGGATAATGCAATGAACATAAAGTATCAGTCAAATATGGACACATTTACCCATAGAAAGGTTTACTTCTACTATTCTCTACATTCAAGAATAATTATAAAGACACCAATACTACAAGATAAAACACACATGGAATTATGCACTGGTGGGGCAGCTCAATGGGTTGCGATTCAGAAGGTTGTTGGCTCAAATCTCATGGTCGGCAGAGTGATCCCTCCATTGGGTCCTTGAGCAAAGCTCTTAACCCCAATCGCTCCAGGGACTGGCTGACTCTGCTGTCTCCTGTACACCCTGGGATGCTTTTCCAGCCGTCCTGAAGGAGGTCCCTCATATACGCTGAGCACTAACTGGCCGCTTCTCCTTCACTTTCTAGTCAAACTCCTCCAGACGCATTTCTATTATGTGTTAAGGTCAGGTGGCCAGGTCATGTGATACGACTATCACTCTCCTTTGCAGGCGGTTTGGCGTGTCTAAACTTTTGACTGGTACCGTATGACATGCAAACCTATGACTCGGCAGAAAACACTTAAGGGATCAGCACTGCATGGCGGAGGCTGGAGACAGCCAAGCTTCAGGCCTGAGGAAACATCTCACCTTCTCAGCCAGTGCGTTCCAGGCCTTCCTCAGGGCCTGCTGCTCAGCACTGAGCACGGATGTCTGACAGACGGCAGGTAGCAGAGTCAGGACCTGCTGCTGCCTCTCTGTTACAGAGACCACAAACTCCTGGAATGCCTAAGGAGCAGACACACAGGTACTACGTGTTACCACAAGAATTGATCTTGTCTTCTTCAGCTCCCACCAAACCACCCGCACCCCTTACCTGGTATCTCTCTGCATAGCATAAACCCTCAGTAGAAGCCCAGGTGTCCAGCAGCTCCTGGTGGGCTTGCAGGGTCACATCCTGGGCCTGACTGGTTGAGGCCTATGGAAAAGGGGAGTGTCTGAACATGACAGACAGCAGGATCTCCCTATAAGCTGAGAGGAACAGTATATAAATCACACCATCGACACAGACATGGCAACTGGGGCCACAGGCTCTACGGAACAGTGACACAAGTCACGTTTATTCTCGATGTCTTCAAGAGGGCATTAAACGAGGGTAGCAGAGAACTAAGGAGTATCCCACACTGGGACAATTTCAACGAAACAACACCATCAGTATGCAAATACACCCAGCTTATAATGACCGCTCTCCGCAGGCAGTAACCATATAAGTGGTGTTATTCACATTCATTAGCAGTGATTACAGCCAAGACCCTCCGAAGTCAGACTGGGTTGACAGGCCTGCTCCCATTCGCTGCAAGGGCATGTAGAGGGGCGGGCCCATGGGGGGCATCTGAAAATCTGATTAACCCCTAGTGTGTCTTCTCCCCTGTCAGTCACCAATTCCCAACATATCATTTGCCAATGATAATGATGGACACACTGTCTGAATTGTGGCCCCTCTCCTGTGCCCCAGGTCTGCTCGCTCCATGCTGTATATAAGCTCATATATGCTCTTCTGCAGCGTCCTTCCACCATGATATTCTGTAAGCTTAAGAGGCATAAATGTAAGCCGCAGAGCGGAGACGAGGGCAGAGCCCAAGATGGGACCTTTCCAAGGGACAGGACCCTGCACCCACAGGGGAGGGGCCTCTGGAAGAAGGTGGACGGCGTAATTCCCGACACGGGGAAGAAAAATCATCACTGCTTCAAAGAAAGTCAAAAGATATCAGCATTAATCGGCACTCTAATCTTAGAATCACAAATATCATCGTGACCAACCAAAAGCTCCGTAAGTCAGAGGGGGCCAAGGATTTCTGCCAGAAATATTCCAGTCAATACAGGATGAAGGAAAATAAAAAGCCTCTTATCCTCTGTTTATGTCCATGACCACGGTACTGTTTATACCCTACGAAGAGCACTATGCAATTCCCACTAAATATTCCATATGAAAACCAATGTAACCCTATTTAACTTGCTTAGTCTGTCAAATATTCATCCAAATAATAACTAGAAACAAAAATTCATTGCGTTTTTGGTTTTGGCCACATTTTAGAGAGGGTGTTTCCTGCCTTAAGTCATTTACACAAATGTAACCAGTTTGCGTAAAAGATTCTTCTGCCAAATTTGTTTGCTGGATTGTTCTTGTTTTGACATGTAGCCATTGTGTTGTGTTATCCAGAATACTGGGGGCGGGGCAAAGTCATGATGTGCACGTAAGACTGGGGGCGGGGCAAAGTCATCTGTCATTGTGTAAGACTGAGTGTTGTTTTCCCCCAGGAGACACGCTGCAGCTGCACCCCTTTCTGTGATCCAAACCCCGTTCTGCGTCTCCCTTCCTCTTTAATTCAGGTCCCAGCTAAATAGACAAGACAATGGCCATCATGTACACGCACCGGGCAGAGCACAGCCAGCATGCACACGTCCTGATGCCAGGCTTATACACAGGGAGTTCACAAGCAGACACTCCGCTCTTCATTTTCTCTGTCTAATGTAAAGCATTCTGTAGGTTGATAGGTGTTTCTTCTCTGCAATTTAATACTGAAATATAGTCCCACCTTTAGCAGCTATGAGCTTCTCCCTCCTGTGTCACTGCAATCCACACATTTTATGAAAAGAGGTGTCAAAACAGTGCTGGGGGGGGCGGGGGCAAATGTCACAGTGCAGGTGAGTGGCAGGTGAGTGGCGGGTGAATGGCAGGTGAGTGGCGGGTGAGTGGCAGGCACCCCAAGGCTAACGGGGGCTTCTCACAGTGCACCTGGCAGAGGGAGGGGGCAGCCACAGGCAGCAGGGATGGGAGGAGGGTGAAGGCAGCCAAGAGAGAAACCCTGTCCTCAGCCACCAGGGGGCAGCAGAAACAGGAGGCACACAATGGTGCAACTGCTGACGGATGCACGATATAAGTAACTGTGAAGGGAACACCAGCCACCAGGGGGCAGACTCACCATCAGCTCCCCGTCAGTCACAGGCAGCTCTCTGGCGTACTGCAGGAACTGAGCCACATAGGTCATTATGGACTTCTCATCTGGTTCTTTGATATCCACATCTGGAAGTGAACAGTAACTGTCAACAGAAGCGTGGGCGACCTTCAGGTGATGGTGGACACCAGAGCATGTGAGCGGAGCGGAGCGGTGAGAATTTCCGCTCCTCGCTCACGAGGCTGTTGGCTCCGCCCGCTCCTCCGCTCTAATTCGCACTAAGCTGCTCCGCTCAACACCGCTCCTCGCTCCACTAAAATGTCCTTCCGCTCCAGTCAAATCGCTCCACGCTCGCTCCAATTTAAAAGAGGAACAAATAATCTGCATGCCTAACAAATGTCACCTTAAACCGAAGCCTTATGTCATAAAGAAATATGAGCAACGGCAACATTGCCAGTCAGAACAGAAAATATTTATTTTTAAGCAACCTATCGGCAACAACGGACAGGTTTGAAAATGGCATTCCACACAAAAATAGGCTTAAAAATAAAGGAATCAGTGGGTTTAATAGCCTAAAGAATATACAGACACGTTTTAAATTCCTCAATTTTTTTCTGTTGATGAAGCACGTCTCTAAAATAAAATTTTACGTTACGTGAAATAAAAAAAAAATCTTATTAGACCTACTTTGAATGACAAAACGAATTTATTTGATTACCAATATTTACTTTATAGGCTTTTATACTTTAATTTACTTTATAGATTGATATGCTACAACCATATTAAACTTGCACGCGTTTTGCTCTGGCTTCCGCTTGTTCGCGTAGCACACTCATGTTTCTGAGAAAAGTGATTCCAAAGTGAATCTTTACTCACTGAAACAGTTTCACCACATTGTTGTTCTTGCTGTACATTCTTGTCATCTATATGTTTGATAAGAATAGTACACTTGTATGATTTATCAGTTTCCTTTGTGAAATACTTCGCAAATTCCATCTCGGCCAATTTGTGTAATAGTCCTGATAATTGTACAGATGAATTTTGCGTAGATTTGGGCACGCCTCAGAATTGTAGTGTGAGCGGTATCGGAGCGAAATTGGAGCGAGACAAAGCGACCGCTCCAGCCTTAATTAGAAAACCCGCTCCGCGCTCTGACCAAATTCTGCCCGCTCCGCTCCGCTCACATGCTCTGGTGGACACAACCCCCAACAGCCCCAGGCAATGGTGAGTGGCGGATACACCCCCCTGCAGCCCCAGCCAATGGCATACTCTGGTTCTCCATGAGTCCAGCCTGGATGCTCCAACTCACTCACCCCTAGGCTCCAGCAGTCTGGGAATGTGCATCATCTTCTCAGCGATCTGGAATGCCTCCTCCAAGTTCTGCTGGTTAGTTCTGGTGGTGGCCTTGGACAGGTCCACCAGGCCGGGCCGCAGCGCGTGGAGAATGGCCAGGAACGGCACGCCATTCCTCCAGCTGGAGCTGAAGTCCGAAACGCTGATGGCGCAGCCCGCCCTGAGAACGGGGGAGGCTCGTCACACCGGGGACCGGCATGCTCATCCTTAACTGGCTGTCAAGCAGTAGTACCCCGAGGGCATTGACAGCTGGGTACAAGTTACCCAGTTACCCAGTACTGCATCAATCTACCTGCTGAATCCTAGTACGAAGGTCGTACCAGGTGTTACTGTGCTGTCACTGTGTGTGTGTGTGTGTGTGTGTGTGTGTGCGTATGTGACTGTGTGTACCTTTGGCACTGCTCTTGAACCCACAGCAGCAGGGTCTTCTTGGCTGAGACACGGAAGTGCATGTGCAAGGGGAAACCCAGACTGGCCAGGGACTCCGGAGAGGCCTGCCGTGCTCCCAGGGACTCCGGAGAGGCCTGCCGTGCTCCCAGGTACTCTGGAGAGGCCTGCCGTGCTCCCAGGGAAAGTGTACCGGCCAGATCCTCGATCTGGGCGTCCAGAACAGAACACCAGTGAGCAAACACTGGTCAATAGACCAGTCCATCCTGGCTAAACACCCTGCAGTTCCTGTGAATGCAAACTAAAAAATGAGTCACAGACTTGCACATTACAGATGCTGACATCCGCTGAAGTCTGGTCAAAATGGCTCCCTAATTAATACACAGCGCTCTGTTTCTGGTATCAGCCATATCATCACCCTCGGACAAGTGCCTGACTTCTCAGTACTATAACAGTCTGCTCCTAACACCCCATAATGCATTGCAAAACACATAATGCTTAGAAAAAAAACTAATTGCTAATTAATTAGCAATGCTAATCCGTCTGTCTGAAAAATTTCCTAAAGAAAACTCTGGCTACTTTCAAATTGCAGACCGTTTCATGGTATTTCATTCCAGTTTCTGAAACATCCAAATATATCCGTTTTCCTCAAACATAGCTGCTGTGTACCACAGATATTCCAATAGATGGAAATAGTAAAATTTTCATTAAAAGTCATTAAAGTGAAGCAAAGTGTATGGCAGTTATACTGTGATTTATTAAGATTAAGATTCTATATTAACATAGCCAGTGTATTCAGGTATTATGACATCCAGTCCAAGCTCAGAAAAAGAGGAAAAATCCCTTTGATAAAAAAACAAAATTCCTGTAATTCTTATGTCTGCTTAGCATTTTAGCAGAACCCTTAATTGTTCTGGTCCAAGCTAGATGCACTCACATGACAATGCATGATGATGGTCCACACCAGGCCGAGGATGGCGGAGGGTTTCCCATCGATGATGTCAGCAACGCTGAGGTCCAGCAGTCTGATCTGTGTGCAGAGTCGGCCCTGTCAGAGGGACACTGGCTCCGGAGCGCATGACCAGAGCTTATGAAAGCCTGCAGTGCATACAGGCCCTCGCTCCCACCCACGGTCCTTCCCTCACTCAGGCCACCAGACTCCTCCATTCCAATTACAATTTTATAATCTAACTACCTGCAAAAGGCAAGTCGACCAACAACTCCCCCCCACCCCCACCGAATCTTCATTTCTGTTTAACCATTTAGGCCAAATCATAAACACGCTGCCCAATCAGACACACCCTCATCAGCCACACCTACCCCGAGCATCCTTCCCAATCAGACGCATCCTCATCAGCCACACCCACCCTCAGCATCCTGCCCAATCAGGCACACCCTCATCAGCCACGCCTACCCCGAGCATCCTTCCCAATCAGACACACCCTCATCAGCCACGCCTACCCCGAGCATCCTTCCCAATCAGACACACCCTCATCAGCCACGCCCACCCCGAGCATCCTTCCCAATCAGACGCATCCTCATCAGCCACACCCACCCTCAGCATCCTGCCCAATCAGGCACACCCTCATCAGCCACGCCTACCCCGAGCATCCTTCCCAATCAGACGCATCCTCATCAGCCACACCCACCCTCAGCATCCTGCCCAATCAGGCACACCCTCATCAGCCACGCCCACCTCCAGCACATAGCCCAAACATAGGGTGCGTTCGACTTGAGCTTAGGCCTGTCAGCAGCTGACGTGACGTGGAGCGAGATCTGCCGGCGGCTGCAGGGGTGGAGTATAAACTGACTGCAGCCAAGTCGGACAACTTCTACTCCTCGTAGTGTGCGAGACCTGACTGCAATGGCAGCACTGCCAAAAGGGTGTAGATAAATCTATATAAATATCACCTGCATGCACATTAACCAACTCCTGATCCAAACTGTTAGCAGTGGGAATAAAAAACTATTGTGTATAGTGACCCTGTGTAAAAAGACAGCTGCCAGGAAAAAGATCAAATACATGTATTTCAAGGATTCAGAGTTTTAATTGTCATGTACAGAGTACACTGTAATTCTTACTTGAATGCCTTCTTCACAGACTAGACAATTAAACAAATAAAGCAGCGCAACATTACAGTAACTAACAATAAATAAACAACTAACTCACGTGTACTATTAGAACATTTGTTTCATTTATTTAAACTTTATTTTACCAGGTAAATTAACTGAAAACCAGTTCTCACTGCTTTACGTGCTTTTCGGGAGAAATAGCAGATTACGCATCGGAACCGCCTGGGATACAAAGGTCATGCGTGTAACTAAACTCTTCAGCCAATAAGGGCAAAGGTGTGTCGTCACGGAGGTGGTTCCAGTTTGTTCAGCCGGGTGAGAGGTGTTGCACGATCTGTCTTAATTAGTTTTGCTCTCGCGAGGTTTTTGTACCATGTGACATGCTGACGCGTGGTGACATTTTGCAGCGCCGGCTTAATTCGGATGAAAAAAAAACTAACCATGATGCATTGCGTCAGGACCAGAATGCATTGCTTTAAGCCAATGCTGTAAGCTGTTGCATGAAGTCGAACGCACCCATACACACACTCTTCAGCCCCACCCACCCCCAGCATCCTGCCCAATCAGATGCATCCTCATCAGCCCCCAGCATGCTGTCCAGTCAGAGGCACCCTCATTAGCCCCCTCCCCCGCAGAATGGTGCCCTCATAGGCCCCACCCTCCACCAGCACCCACTGATTTATTCTTTAAGTAGGTCAGAGCCCTCTCGATGTCACCCCTGTGCTTGAAGACACCTCCGCCTTTCTCTCGCTTCTGTAATAGAGACAATGGGATACAGGAGTCAGACTTTCAAAGCGTCAAACCCACATCCCTGCGCCGAGCGCCGCGCCTGCCCGGTCCAGCCCCCTCCCCCGCTCTGGGCACTCACCATGCGCTGGCCGCTCAGCACCTCCAGCAGGTCCAGGAGCCGCGACCCATCACAGAGGTCCGAGAAGAGGTCCTGCACCACGGAGGGTGGGCTGCGCTGAGGGGCAGAGGCAGCCAGGGGGCGCTATTACAGGAACTCAACAGACGCTACAGCACGCTATTACAGGAACTCAACAGGCTCTACAGCACGCTATTACAGGAACTCAACAGGCGCTACAGCACGCTATTACAGGAACTCAACAGGTGCTACAGCACGCTATTACAGGAACTCAACAGGCTCTACAGCACGCTATTACAGGAACTCAACAGGTGCTACAGCACGCTATTAAAGTAACTCAACAAGCGCTACAGCACGCTATTACAGGAACTCAACAGGCGCTACAGCACGCTATTACAGGAACTCAACAGGCTCTACAGAACGCTATTACAGGAACTCAACAGGCGCTACAGCACGCTATTACAGGAAATCAACAGGCGCTACAGCACGCTATTACAGGAAATCAACAGGCGCTACAGCACGCTATTACAGGAAATTAAACAGGCGCTACAGCACGCTATTACAGGAACTCAACAGGCGCTACAGCACGCTATTACAGGAACTCAACAGGCTCTACAGCACACTATTACAGGAACTCAACAGGCGCTACAGCACGCTATTACAGGAAATCAACAGGCGCTACAGCACGCTCTTATAGGAACTCAACCCTTAAGGCTCTATTAACTGTAACTGTAAACTGGCTTGTTTCACTTTTGAAGAATATAAAATAAGCACCACAGGCTGAAAGAAAAGTGAGTTAATTCTAATAATTTTTAGACATTATTCTTATTATTATCAGTCTGTCATGCTACAGAACAGTATCACCATCTGTTTATCTGTTTCACAGTGGTCACACTGGTGCTGTTACAGCTGAAAGTGACGTGTATGTTTTTTTTTTTAAAAAGTTCTAGACTGATTAGTACCAGCTTGCAGGTGGGTATGGATCAGCGCCCAGTCAGTACCATTGCCAGGGCCTGGGCCTTGCCCACATGGCTCTCCACCTACATGCCCTGATTTCTGGGATTTAAAAAAACTCCAGCCCCAGGTCAAATACCCATAGGCCTGGTGCCAGCAGAGAGGAGCAAACCCACACACACGTATATTAATATTCATACTTTGGTGGGCATTTGTATTGACACACAGTTTAATGACATTACTGATCCCTACCCACAAATTAACCTTAAATTAAATCTGAAAAACAGAAGCAAACTGCTATCATGCACAGATCAGGACACACGCACCTCAGATTCAGCCCCGAGGAGAGTGACGTGCAGTGACGTGCAGTGACGTGCAGTGACGTGCAACCCAAAGCTTCAGGGCAGCTGACCAAACGCTGAAGTAACCCTGGCTAGCTGAACATAAAGCAGCCTCTACGCTCCATGGACATTTGAGACCCTATGGGAAAAAACTGGTGTGTCTAATGTCAGAAACTGTGTGTGGTAACGGTGACGATTCCTGTCCTGCCCCCCCCCCCCCCCGCTAATGGCCATCCCCCCTGCTAACCACGACCCTCTGCTGACCATTGGCAGTTATGGAAGGCGGATGGGTGTTGCTACAGCGGACTGCGACCTCACACGTGCTAAGTCACTGTGGTTTCTTCGCACGGTTCCAAAGTGGACATGCGTGTGCTGTGATGGGCTATAATCTCTCACACGGTGAGCTTCCAGGTTCAGGAAAATGGATGGATGAGGTACGGACCGCAGCGAGGGCTCTGCCTTTGAGCGTCAGGTGGGCTTCCATTGGACGTACCTTGGACAGCTGAGCATTGATCCAGTTAGTGAAGGTCCTCTTCTGAATCTGATGCAGCTCCACTGTGTAAAAAACAAAAGAACAATAAATACTGTATCCATACCACGGTGGTTTGGTGAGGAATTACAGGTATGAGACAGGAACAGTTACGCTCTGACTTGAAATTTTCAAACAAGATTGAACAAAAGCATCAATCAGCATGCAGAACAGTAGCTAAGTGAACTGGTTTGTGCCCAAAAACATTAAGTTTACCTCCCCGAATGAAGCCTGCTGCTGTACCCTTGAACAAAGCACTTTGACTTTTTTCTCTAGAATTAATCAGAAGTTTTTTTGCCAGCAGTTCGTGTGACAGGTTTGACTGGTGACACATCCTTGGTGACACACTGCACACTGAACACCATTTGTTTGAACCGGTGTCCTTACTCAGAAGGCCCACGGCGAAGCCGCAGAGCAGACTGAAGGACAGCTTCCTCGCCGAGGCACTAACTGGGGTGAGCCTCACACACAACCCCACACACTGCGCCACCACATACTACTCATCACATTTAATGTAAATTAGCACATATTACCTATTTCATTCATGCTTGGGGTGTCACTGACTGAGTCTCATTGTGCTGTTGTGTACAATAACAACAATGAAAACTGATCTGCTCTGAACTGATCTGAACACACCCAGTTGCTGTGTCCTGCGATGGGCTGGTGTCCCATCCTGGGTGGTTCCCTGCATGACCCTGTGTATATAAAATGGATGGATTGGACTGAAGGCTGGTAGAGGGTGTTTCCTCATTTATTGACTCTGCAGGTCTTTTAATTTTTTCCTCCTTAATAAAAATGAAACTAAATTACGATCCCTTGTATAACTTTTCAGTGCCCCCTGGGCTTTCCAGTCCTTCTGATTTTATTTGGCTTCAGTACAGACCAAGAGCCTCAGGTCCCACTTACAGGTAATTACTACTGCATGTGTAATTATAGTTTAATTGCTTTGAGCAATAAATAATCAAAAAGTCACTCTGAACATGTTTATGTTCGGCTCTGCCTAAAGTAACGCTTGCTGTACCAGAACCAACCGCTACAGCAACAACACGACTGCTAAGTAAAAAGAGCAAACAGCCAATTCATCGCTAACAACATTGCAAACCTCCTGCAGGCCTTCCTGGCAGCACACTGCACCGACACACTGCACCGACACACTGCACCGGCACACTGCACCCTCCGCACAGAAGCCAGGAACCCGTTTCAATAGATCTATTAGCTAAAGGAATTTTGAAAACTGTAGGGAAACACAAACTATAGAAGCAGCCAGTCTGCCATCGGCCAGTCACTGAGCAACGAGAGGTTTCTTCAGAGACCGCCTGGGCGTCATGGCGGACACAGGGCCGCACCCTGCCGCTCGCTCACCGCCATCACACTGGACACGCGGCCCCACCATGCCGCTCGCTCACCGCCATCACACTGGACACGCGGCGGCACCCTGCTGCTCACTCACCACCATCACACTGGACACGCGGCGGCACCCTGCCGCTCGCTCACCGCCATCACACTGGACACGGCCAGCTAGCTCTGTAACACCCAGCCTCCATGCTCAAGACGGGCTGCATGAGACTCTGGCCTGAAGCGGATCGCCGCTGTCTTCCTGCGGGCTTCACAGACTGTGGCTCAGGTCACAGTTTAATGGGCCAAAGCAGGATGAGCTCTGAGTGTCTGGTGACTCATCGGGACCAAGGAGACAGCAGTGGAACTGCAGCGCTACCTTAGAAATGTGGTCCCACACACATTCAGCTACATAGTGCTGATCCCGAAGGCTCACCATGTCTCCAGAACACATCCAACCATATTACAAGACTAGCCAGCCCTGGTTCTGGGGGTGACCCTGTCCTCAGAGCCGGTCTAAGCTTGTCCTGAAGGAAACAAGTGCTCACTCACAGCGACTGTAAGGCATCAGAGGCAAGATGTGCCCTGACTCAGCCAAAGAGCTCAGAGTGAGAGTTTTATGAGCGGGGTGGTATCACGAGAGCTGCAGGGGCTTTGGCAGCTGCACAGACACACAACGCAGAGACTCAAAGGAGCTACAAGTCTGAATTTGCTAGTGTTACTCATCGGGGAAACATGAAGGGTTTACACAGCAAGGCAAGCGAGCAACAAAAGTAAAGCTTAGGTATGGGGTGTGCCTCAGTGTGTGTGTGTGTGTGTGTGTGTGTGTGTGTGTGTTTGTGGGTTTTGATTTATCTTTCTCCAACACAAAAGCACTTACTGTTAAACGGGTAACTCCAGAGTGTCATTCCAGCACCTTTAATATTACCTGCAGGGGAATCCCTGCCATGGCGTCAGGCACAAGGCCCCGGGTGGGGAAAGGGATCGTGTGAGCGCGCTCAGACAGGAGCCAATCGCGCAGTGTGACTCAGCACTAAAGCACCAACCTTGCCAGCAAGTTCTGGCCCTTATAGGGACTTTATTCTACTGTCAGCAAGACACTCTGGAGAGAGTGATACCTGAAGTGAAAGAAGAAGGTGAATGCAGAGTGTGACTGGAGAGAAGAGAAAGCAGGTCCTGAGGAGGGCAACGATGACACACTCGCAATCGCTGGACTGCCATCCAAGCACCTGGCAGTCAGCGAAATGCGCTTTAAGCGCTTCAGCCTGGGGTGACTGTGAAAGTTAATATGTGACTTAAACAGCTAAAGCCATGAGTTATGCAAAGGCAGAGCAGGAACAGCACTGAGAGCCGCTGGACCTCAAGGAAAACAGCCATTAATAAAACCAGCCATGAATTCTTTGGGACTTTTCCGGAACGTCTTCACATGACAAAACGGGGAGGCAGCTGTTATGAAGTGTGGCTTGGCAGGCAAAGGTTGACCCAAACTAGCATGAAACCTGAAACCCCAAACGTCCCCACCCCAGGCATGGCGGGGTGGGGGGGCAGCAGGGTCAGCCTCGGTCTGTCAGAGACAAAACAGCCCAGGGCCAACAATGGCATTGTCATTTAGGGGATAAGAAGGTACGATTCCGAGCAAAGCACTGCGCAGCCGTCATCCATGAAACTAGAGGCGTCAGACACAGAAACCTGAAATATTTCAGTAAACAGGCATCTTTTGCCGATGGCTAAAGTTAAAAGTTTCTGATGGAAGAGTGAGCTAAGTGTTAATCCTTGATTAATTTTGGAACCTAGAATCGTGCAGAACTCCATGTTAAAACGGTGTGCTAAGCTCTCACCGACGTTGTTGGAATTACTCCCTTTCCCTGCCTTCATGTGGCTTCTAACTTTTGCTCCCTGATCACGGCACTGACACATGTCATCGGATAAGACTCCCACGGCTTTGCCTGGCCAGAGATAAGGAAAAGCACCCATTACTCTTAAGTTGATACTAAGAAATTAATCGACACTCTTAAACATAAAGAACTGATCTTTGACTGTGATCGAATGTTGTTAATTTAATGATAATGGTCTGTGCAGGTGAGATTACTCATCATGTTGGGATGACTTCATGGGGTTTCTCTTTATGGGTAGCAAACATGCTCATTTAAAGCAAAAATGGTGAAATTACAGGTCTGAGAGAGCGAATGTGATTACTCATGCGCTAAATGGGGACAGACGCGTACGGTCCTGCATGCATGCAGGTCTCACTACCTGCAGAAGAGTGTTGAATGTCAGGGTGTGACAGAACAATACGCCGGAGACCGATGCCATACGGATCAGAACCTGAAATGTAACCTCTAGGAGCAGGTCACACCAGTATATATTTCACAGGGACATGGTGTCAATGGGCAGGGCAAATTCAGGAGATCACCCCCATCATCCGTGGGGGGGGGGGGGATTGCACCCTTCATCCGCCGGGGGGGGGAATCACACCCTTCATTCTCCAGTCTTCTGATTTCTCTCCCAGACATTGTCACATTTCCCCAAATTCAGTGCCTGTTTTGTATCCCTGTGGTTCTGTATTCTATTTCACTGTGTCTCTTAAAGTTCCAGAACTCAAATAGAATCCCTGTTCTGTCCTTTTCCTCTCATGTCATCTGGATCTCTTCTGCGTCTCGTCGGAAGCAAATGGTAGTCAGCCATGTGGGGTTTATATAAAAACAAAAGGAACAAAGTCAGAGTGTCAGTTTCCTGCCACGCAAAGCTGACCACTCCTTTCAAAAGGGATCTGTGCAGCTCCAGAAGATCTGACTTCAGGCAACTGCGTCTTTGTGCAGAGCTCCTGGGGGACCTGCTCAACATCAATGTGCTTTGCACCATGTTTTGATCAAGGTGCGCAAACAGACATGGGCAGGAAACACAGATATAGGGCAGCAAACGCAGACACGGGTTGCTAATGTAAACATGGGCAGCAAATGCAGGCATAGCCTGCATTTATCAGTTATCAAATGGAGATGCAGGTGGCAAAGGCAGACGCAGCCATCAAATGGCTGGAAAATGCAGATACAGTTGTCAAACGCAGACACGGCCGCAATCACAGACACAGTTGTCAAACGCAGACACGGCCGGCACCCGCAGACGCAGGTGGCAAACGCAGATGCAGGCAGTGCCCTAACAAGTTGCTGAGCTTGTCGCCCCAGTGGGCTGGGTTTCGCACCAAGCTGAGGTGTAGCAGGAAACTGTATCCATCTCTATGCACCTTTCAGACACAATGCCGACCTGCTCCACCCCGGCACAGACAGCCGCTAATGGCCAGGTCAGGAACCCGGCGTGTTACCCTAACAGTCGTCAGCAGGCCCCCACCTCAGGTACCATTCACATTCTTACCCAGAGCAGGTGTCTGGTTCTGAACCTCAGTCCCATTCCTGCGCGAGCTGCGCAGTGCTGAGGAGAAAGCAGCAGCTGCACACCAGCCCACGCTGGCTGCAGCCATGCCAAGCTGACACAGCACCAGTTAAAGCCGCACGAAGCGGCACCCGTGCCACCAGCCTGCCTGGAATGTGGTGTTCAAGGTGTGGCAGCCAGGTTCAGCGTGCAGTGCTGGGTCTCCACCTAAACGCTACACACCACTGTCAACTTTGCACTGGAATCTACTGACACTGCATTGTGTACAAGAAAGCACTCGGGCACTGATTCTGCACATGCAAGCCGCACCCTTCACTGATGCACCCCTAAACGAGGAGTGTAACGGTACACGTATTCGCGGGTCTTTCGGTTCGGTTCGCATGTCAGTGTTTGTGTGCTTCCCCTGCGCGACACTCAGAAGGCGGCGGATGCAGCTGCACCACTGTGCACGCAGGGCTGCACCACTGTGCACGCAGGGCTGCACCATTCTGGAAAAAAATGTGAATCGCGATTATTTTGCCTAGAATTGAGATCACGATTCTCTGTAACGTTTTTTTTTTTTCTTAAACGTTTATTGCACTCATTAAACTGCAAAAGGAAATGCAACAAAACATGACTGTGCCAGACATGTGACTGATCCGGGACCAGTATGTCAACTTCTGACAACAGACAGGAAATGCTTAATTGGCCATTTGATTAGTGCAACCAAAACAGCCAAACCAAAAGAGCCAGTGGGGATCTTTTTTGGTACTTCGGTACTTTGGGTGGGACTTGAAAGGCTTTCTTTGTCAAACGGTTATGCAAATGTCATCCTTCGAAATGCAGTTCAACCTCCATCTTGAAAACAGTTGCAAACTCAGAAAACAATGATAAACGAGGTCAAATAAACACATAAATAAATAATTTAAATAATAATGATGGATGCGTGGACAAATGAAGTCACCCAAGCTTTAACTGCGATCTGGAACAGATACAACAAGTTCAGGATAGCATGACAAGATTAGGTATTTTACGATTAATTGTGCAGCCTTAGAAGCATGTGCACATATGTCCGCAATCTCATATATATATTCATTACTGACTCGTATGAGATGACACGTCCTGCTTAATCTGCTCAGCCGGGCCCAGAGCTGACCAGATCGCTCATCGGGCACATGAACAGACGTGAGAGTTTCCGGTGCTGCTTTTCAGTTATGGACAGAGAGAGAGTGGAGGTATGCTCTCCGCCCCGGCACGGCTCCCTACGGCCAGGCAGCAAACGGGGGTCAGGCACCGAGGTGGGATGCTGGGCAGTAAGGGGATGTCAGACTGGTCCCAGTCCCGCTCCAGCTTAGAGCCACGCCCCTCTGTCGGGGGCACAACCAAAGGCTGCTGGAATGGTTAGTGCGTCACACCTCCAGCGGCTGACGGCATCAGGACATGCATCCCAAACACAGACAGGACGAGGCTGGTAGATGTTGAGGAGAGGAGCCTCTGCATGAAGGCAATGCTGCCTTACATAAAAGTATAAACGATCCGAATAAAGCCAGTCAAAACCAGATAGTCTGACTTCCTAGTAAGTCCCAGTAAACAATACAAGAGATTTAGCTACATACTCTCTGTCATCAACTCACAGATAAGACAATGGAATAAAGACCGGAACCTGCAGGACAACCTCCGATACACGAAAGACGGCCAAGACAAAAGACGACGCTTTTTGTGAGGTGGAGCTCATGAGAATCATGGTGCTAAACGCTAACTTCACAAAGTGAAGCTTGTGCTCAGTGAATGTAAGGTGATAGTCCTGGCGGTGACAGGGACAGGGACAGGGACACACTGTCCTTGCGGGCCCTTGGCTGGCAGGCAGTCACACAGACAGGCAGACGGAAGGAGTCACTGACTCTGCTGGAGCGTGTGGACGTCATCGGCATCCGGGGGGCTGGGGGCCGGCTCCTCGTGGGACTCCATCGGGCCGCCGGCCGACGCCATGCTGCCTGGGGGGGGGGGGTTTACGCAGGGCACGGGACCATGGCGCATCTGGGGGGGGGAAGAGGGTGACACTGGGTCACATGGCATTTTCAAAAACACTCAACACATCAGCTGTTTAATGGTATAGCATCTCCCTGTTTTACACACACATTGGCACAGATACCAACTTGCCAGAGACAATTCTAGGATTTTTAAGGGGGTGGCACATGAGGGGCAATAATTGATACAAAACATATCTGTATCAGCGAGTAATAGGGGAGGGGCACTCTGTGGGCTTTCAGCTAGGGCCAGATCCCCTGGGGCCTCGCCCCTAAACACGCCCCCAAACACGCCCCTAAACACATATACATACTAAGAGTATATTTCCCTCCAGTGGGCAGCTAAAGCTCTGGTTCTGCTGACATTTCCTCCTCTGTACACTACAGAAGTGTGGATTTGTGGGCTGCGAGGCTGGGGGAGAGTTTCTCATGAGAAGCTCGGTCTTCGCTGTCACAGGAGGTTAAAGGCTCACCATTCACATTTCCTCATATTTCACTCCTTGAATCAATCAGCAATTAAAATGGGTTTTAAATTCACACGCTGCATCATGGTGGTGCTATGCTCCATCGGATTGTCCAGCTATCGATTTCATCTGGACACAGAGGTATAGAGACTGATACTCACACTGGTACTTAAATTAGACACAAATGAAACAGGTTATAAATCAACCACAACTCAATCCAGGTAGCCTAGAAAAGCCATAGAGAAAGAGGGGAAAGTGCAGAGAGATTCACCGCAAGCTGAGCTGATTGCTTAATGTCACATGACTTCGCTGGGAAGCTCCGCAGATCGGCTCACTTACGTTTTGGATGATGGGAGAAATGAGTCATTAAAGTCCACAGTGCACAGCCTGGGAAAACCTACCGCACATTAACGATTATATTCAGCCCTATGGTCAGACAATACAGTGAATGACAGCTCAACTTAATTCCACCCACCGGGGGATTCTGACTTCTTCTATATAAGACAACTACCCAGAATAATGGCTAAACACAAAATAGTCCTGCTATGAATTTATATCAGATTAACTGCAGTCGTCCTTCTTCTGCAGATCAACGAGAAGGCAGGTCTGACCAAGGCACAATGGAGGTCACATCAAGGGGACAGACAGTACAGGAGGGCCAACGCAGGGACGGCCAACACAGGAACACCAACATGGGGGAGCTAATGAAACATCTAGCTGGACCTGCTGTGGAATCAGCATAAATCTGCCTGCTAGTGCCCGACCTTCACAAATCAGTTTAATGGCCTAATAACAGAACATCTATCTTGCAAACTGGTCAGAGGCTGAAAGCAGAACAGCTCAAGCTGGGAGGGGTGTCACGTAACGCCGTACCATGAATGACTGTGTAAATTAAAGTCATCATTAATAACAGTCATCTATATTGATTTTGGCCATTTAAGTACTGTGTAAGGAGGAGAATCTGGTGACTCGCCTGGACAAATAAAAGCAAAACATTGGAAAATGGCTGCCACGATCCAGGGAGCACAGTTGATGCAGTTTTCACCCTTTTAGTAAACCAAGAAGCCCAACTGCAAATCGAGTTTACAATCAGGACCCAACACAACTGCTCTGCATGTACAGATATGCTGCCATACCTGTAACAAACTGTGTTAGGGTGCATCAGTGTGAGAGGAGACATGTCAGGTTCACCCTCTCATAACTCTATCGAGAACATCTCCTATACAGGCCCGTAGCCAGAAAGAATTTTCATGGGGTGTCCAAGGTCCCCCTCAGTAGATTTTGCTGGCCGGGGGAGGGGGGGGGGGGTCCCTTGGTACATCTGACTGGGGGAGGAGCCATAATTTTACTACCTGGCAACACGCCAGCTCCTATAGATTCAGCAGCTGCCAATCACAGCCCAGGAGCTTTCGGTGGGCGGGGTGACCTGCAGCAATGCAACCTGCTCTCGCACGCACGGGGGGGGGGGGGTCCCCATCGGCATGACGCAGAGCCCCAGGCCTGCTCTCGCACACACTGGGGGGGGGCCCGTGAGCAGGAGAAAACCACTGAATAAACTTGTTATTGATTCTGGGCAGATACTCGGGCCAAGAGTAACTTATCTGTGTAATTAGCCTGGGCATGAAGAAACACAGACTCTCAAAAAGCTGAGGAATTAATCTCAGCTATTACATGATGCTACAAGAGTCCAGCCTTTGTCTCAGGCTTTTGTGACAGAAACCTGAATCCTCAATCACCTGAAAATGCACTCAGGAAACCACGGCTTTACTTGAAAAGGCCCAAGCTTATCCACACTTTACATTTTAATGTCCAATTAATTTACATTTGTCCATTTAATATTAATACAAACTGAATAACTGACATAATTCTTACTATATAAAACATAAAAACAATTTGGTGCAATGGGCAGCACGGATATTTGGTGTCCTTCTCCCTGCCCCCTCCCCTGGCACCACTTTCAGGTTCACAGTGGAACAATCCAAGCCCGGAATTTCATTACTCACCGTGCACACAAACAGACACACACACCTGTCAGCCTGACCTTCTGCGCCTGCGCAGCCAAAGACGCTTGACTGTTAACAGGTATCCTGAACATTAACTCCTGCACCTACTATGGGAATATTCCCGCGTACGTTCACCGCGCCCATAATGACCAGAGCTTCATTTTACTACCTTAAATCTACACATCAATCAATTTGTGCAGTATTTTCGAGTGCTGCAATGTCGAACACCATGATTATAGGTTTATCCAATGAAGCACCATCAATCGCTCTGTCAGAGTGCAGCTACCCACGTGTTACAGTCTAGGGAGCGAAGCGCCCGGCAAACTGAGAAGGTGCATGACATTGACCGTCTACTTTAGTTACGAAACATTTTATAAAGATACAACCACTTTTATCATTTATGTTTGTTAAACGAAACCAAATTTGAAATTATATTTCACTCAAGCTTTGATTTGCCATTTGAAAATAAAGTATTACGTTAAACATGGGAACAAATTAGGTTTGTTCTCAAGCAAAATAGCTGCATATTTCAATTCATTGTTCTTTCATTTTAAATTATGCATGTGTGATGAAGCTCCGAGATAACTAAAGTTTCGAAAGTACGACTGAGTCGGAGTCAGATTTGTTACGCGCACTGTGTACTTACAGAAAACACAGATCCGTGCTTCGCTTTGCCTGCTACTTCTTGTGCGAAGATTTGCGAACGATAATAAACACGAATGTGAGGGAGCGGTGTCGGTGAGCTCCGTTTAGTTACACGGTAATCTCCACCCACCGGCCGGGGTGGCGCATCTACGCCTTCGGGCAAAGAAACAGCGACAGAACAGGGAGTGCAGACCGACACTGACTCGGGTTTAGGGCGAGTGTGACTTTAATGAAAACATATTTTCTAACACACAATATGCAGTGAAATCGGCGCTGCTCCAATGAGTAATCTAATGCACATTACACACCCAGAGGCGCTACATTACGGACTGCACGTGATATTTATTCATATGCATTGTTAACAAGCGCTACATAAGCTGTTGCAATACCGAAACAATTGCAACATTTTAACCGTCAATTTTACCTCACCAAAGCGTGAAATTGCCATAACACGTATCACGCAAGTATTATGTTAAAGAGCCGTCAGTAATAGCGCGTAAATCCTTATGAAACGATGTCGCTTCTAAGGCAGTGGGTCCCATTACTGGGAATAACGGGGCATTTTTGAGTGGACTCGGTATTATGTTTCAGATGAACTCGGTATATTTCAGAAGAATTTAACTAACAATTTAGTCGTTTCTAAAATAAAGAAAAATAAAAGTTAATTCAACACTTTGAACAACACTTGCCTCATTTTTAAGAAACTGGTGTAGATAAAAACCACACGGATGTTTTCCGACACCCACTGCAGACAATGTGTACATGCACTGAATGGCCAGTTTAGTTGGTACACCTGCTAGTTATTGGAGAAAAAATCTCCTCCACAAAGCTAATCAGCTGAATATATGCAGACAGGGTCTAGAGGTTCGGATACTGTGCTTAATTACGTTGTCCGACACGGTGCTATGTAAGCATACCTATAAAATACCCATTTCTGAAGGGTTGTAAGTTGTGTTGTTTATTTGCCACTGCTCAGGTCTGTTTATCTAATCTGACCACGTATTTTCTGTATCTGCTTATTCAGGTAGTGCAACAGAGCTTATCTCAGGAAGCAGGATTAGCTTGTCCCAGTGAATTCACTTTAGTTATTACTTAAGCAGTGTGTTCAGGCCCCTGGGCTTTGGTGTGTGCATATTTTTTTGACAACCGGAGCACTTGAACACTCAAATAAAATTACTCATGCAAAAATAATTATCACTCCGAGCAAAAATAGGTTTCTCTCTCAATAGTGAACTTGTCACCCGTTTGAAGGGATCTGGCAAAGCCGCCTTCACTGAGGCTGGGACAGTATGCATGAGCGAAGCTTCCCCTGAAAAGGGACTGTGCACCTCAGGGCTTGCGCTCTTGGGTCAGTAAGTCCCCCCCCCCTTAAGAACAACGCCTTGCACCTTTAAGCAGTGGTCACATGCTTGCTCTCCACATGCTTTACATAAACAAACACTCACATATCAGGCCTTTGTCTATTGTTGCGCATGACGCAGTTGCCTTTGATTTTGGGGTAATCATCCCGTTACTCGGTCCCTCCTCCATTGGCATGATTCAGGGTCACATGTGACCCTACAAGCAGAGCTGCGGGCAGCCAGCTCCCCTCTCAGTGGTGCTGCACCATAAACACAGAACAGTGTTACCCATAGTAACTCCCCCCAGCCCCCCAACCGCCTGTTTCTAGATTGTTCTGGCTGCTTAAATGTTAGGATAGCTATTTAGTGTGGCACTGTGCATAAACAGCTCTGGGCTTCCACTGCTGTTTATGCTTTACATTCCTTTATGAGCTTATGTTGCTTTTTGGGAATTTACACGCACATTTCCTCTGCATCACCGTCTCGTACGTCTTTTCGGACCCGTGCCCTGTCACGCCAGTCGTTGTGACCACTTTGCCGAGGGTTTGTTCGCAAAAGCACCATTAAAGTCTGCCTGACCCGTGAAGCCACCAGTCGTAAGACCCTTTCTGGAAACGTGACCCAGCCCCATATTTTTGTCCTACATCATTTATGGAATGAACTCCTGATCCACAGAGAAACTTAAGAATGTACTTAATTTTGAATCATGAAAACTCATTTAGATTCTTAGGCTCACTGAATCAAAACAAATGAAATCTTTACATATCTGCCATTTTAGGCACAACAAAGGTAAGCTTTACTCTTGGTCATTTGTGACTGTAATTGCATATTGTACCTTAATTAGTATTATGTAATAGAAAAGCTCTACCATTGATTGATTACGTCTAAGTATCGCTTGTCACGCTCTTCTTTGTACTACTTACTTTCAATAACGCACATTTTTTTAAAACTCCTACATCTGTACATGCAGACCTCCATCTTGACACGAGAGGTCGCTGTTGCACTGTGGAACTAGTTTGGTGTCTCGCAATTGATCTTTTCAGTTCCGGCGCTAAACAGGTGCTATAAATAATATTTTTATTGCTCAGTCTAATTTAAATATTTTTAGACTGCCATGCTTTGCAAATACTGAACTGTGATAGATCCTGAGGTACTGAGCTCCTGAGCTACTCCGGACAGTGTCTAACTCCAAATGTACTGGCCCGCAATCCTCAGCGAAAGCGGAACCTGAATCAGCGCGCGGGCTCGAGCACAGTGAAGCGCTTAAACAGAAACGTTAGTCTCTGTGAAGCGTTAAACAGATACAGTACAGGCTGCAGTACTGGAGATGTATGGAGGTGGAGACAAGGTTCTGAGGAGGTACAGAGAGTTTTAGCTGAACAGAGCAAAAACTCAGCAAAACTTACACCCTAGGGACCAGGAGTTATGGGAGAGAGTCGCTGCGGTAAAATCATGTTCTCACTGCAGCAGTGCTACTCACAAACACATAGAAGTATGGCTGCTCTCGCACATAGGCTCCACACTGCAGCCGTGTCACTCACAGATACTTTCTCACAGCAGATGTACTACTACTACGCAAGTCACTGATACAGCAATGCTGTTGTGTTTTTCATGATGTTTGTGACTGAGCAGAAAAACTGGAAACGCATCTATAGACCTTGTGGGCATTTTAACCTATTTGGCAGACATTTGTATCCAAAGTCGTGTTCTTTTTCAGAGAAAGCCGGGTGAGACAATACCCAGAGCAACTGGGGTTTAAAGGACCAGCAACCTTCTGATCACAGGTGTGTTGTGAGCCTTAGAAAGCTGCCCAGAGCCGAATCAGTCAAAGCGCAGAAGAGATAATAAAGTAAAAGAGCAAACTACACTTATGTTTCTAAATATTACTGACAGGTTACTTTTACAGAAGTAGCCTACAGTCAGGTAGTCGTCTTCCAGTTACCTAATCAAGGTTCTTAAAATACTACATGAGCTGTATCCCGAATCTTGTTTCTATGCATTTAGACAATGTACTGGCAAGTAGTATCAGTGCCTCCTAAAACTAAATCCTGGTACTTTGCATGAAAAGCGAGTCTTACTGCATGATGTCATCAAGGCAGCCCCTCCCCACACACGATTAATTCCCAAAAAAGCCTCTTCTTGACCTACCCTGCAGCCAAACCCCTCTGTACTGACCTCCACCCCCCTCCCAGTCAGCAGACAGGTTATCTCCACAACCACCCTCCCAGTTCAAAGAAAGACCAGGATTTTTCTTCCAGCATCATTAAACTCTTACAGCCACAAAGGTATGGAGATTGAGTATCTCACATGTGTGAAAACAAAGAGCAACGGGCACCAACAAAACATTAAATGTTTAATTGCTCTTATCTATTTATGCAACAGGGCACTCCAGGCTGTGAATTCGTCTCAAATCATCAGTGCACCAAATGTACAGCTTACACAGGGGAAGGAATTGCATCGGCATATTAAACAAACCCAGATCACACTTGTTACATTCGAGTCGAATTGGGCTTGACAGCAGGGCTGAATCTGGAAGAATAAAGTATTGTGCATTAGCATAGAAAACTCAGGCCAGGCCTATAAGTGCAGAGGACACACAGAGGAAGAAGCGTCTCGTCCAGATGAGGCACGTAAGCAGCTAAGCTGCTCTCAGGAGGGACATGCTTCTCTCTTCCTGGAAGCTCAGCACATGAGGCTGCCGCACACAGGCTGCTCTTGAGTTCACTTTAAAACTGTTCATCCAGCCTTTACATCCTGTAGGCAAAGCAGAATTCCTTTCATGGCCAACATACTGCATACAGACAAATGAAAGCACAGGAATCAACGCAAACAAGAAGACAGATAAGAGAAAGAGAGCCGCTCAGAGCTGGAGTGAAGCTCAGAGGGCGGGAACGTTCCTGTGAGCTCTGGGGGGCTGAAGGACCTTGGGGCAGGATACCTGACTCATCAGAGCCTGCAGGACATAGACCAAGGTGGCCTGTCTGTACTGTCGTAGCAATGGCGCACCCCAATGGAGCACACGAAGGAGGTGAAAGGAGGTGACCAAAGTGTCACACAGAAAAAAGAGGAGCTCTTTTCAGGGGTCACCAGCAAACCGTCTGCCCAAGCCGGTGTCGCTGTACCCACAAAAAAATACATGCCACACAATCTTGACTATTTTTGTGTTGAATATCTCATTCAAAGCATGATTGACACAAAACTCTGAAGAACAGTCCATCAGCATCAAAGAATTCAGGTGGCAGGACTATGCATGTAAAACAAACCTCTGCGACTGATCCCAGAGCGCCGAACCTTTCAGAAGATAACAATCATTAACATTTTCACTTTCATTATAATACAATGTTCACATTATTTAAATGAACCTCATTAAGAAATACCATTAAGTTAATAATAATATAATTGTCTGACAACTGCAGAAACTAGCATGGTGGCACAAGCCTGTATGAAAACAAAGGCTGTCTGGTTAGTGATGGCACTGATGGACACCAGGACTAAGTGACATTGCTGTGTGCTCTGCACCCCTACGCCGGGCCGGCACTTGGCATTAGGATGAACGGCACTCATTCCTCCTGGCTAATTAAGGCACTCTTCAGTAGGTCCATGACTCTTTGCAGCATTTCATGCACATGAACTCTTCAGTCTTGCCATGGGAGGTCCTTAAGGTCCCAGAAGAGGGGAGGACAGGGGTGCAGGTTCGGGTTTAGAGTCCCGGGCTCATTCCTGTGCTTATAGGACGTGACATCACTGCAGAGGTGCAGAAAGAGCCAAACAGTTAGCATTTAGCCTCCCAGGCTAATTCCAGTGATGAGTCCCCGGTGTGTCAGGCAGGAAGCTCTGACTGAAGGCAGCCCTGAGTTTCCGTCCCGCCCCTGGGAAGCGAAGCTGCGGCTCACGAGTGAGCAGGACTGGGAGGAATCGAGTCTGAAGTGTTAAGCGCAGCTGTGTGAGCTGTTGACCCGAGGGCTGACGTCTCCCATTCCAAGAAGGAATGGCTGCCGGGCCTTTGAATGAGGTACTTAGTGCTCCAGTCACAACAGATCACAACCAACTGCATTTAAGTCACTTGAAATATTCCTGTTTCCTAAGCAGCTGAATAAAAAAGAACTTAGATGAACTGCAGCATATAGTCCAGTGTTATGTGTTTCTTCAGTACTTTGGCCTGAAAGGGTGTGTAGGTCACACGAAAAAAAGGAATGAACTAGTGGAATAAATGTAAAAGCACTTAACACAGAGAAACTGGTCTGTCTACTGAAGTCTTCACAGAGAGTTCTGAAGGGTTTAACTTCAGCACCCACTCAAGGAGCTTTTTTGTATGACATGATCTATCTTTGTGGACACAGAGTACACTGCCAGTTTGAGCTGTCAGACAAGACCTCAGTAGGTCGCCTCTAACCCACATGTTCCTGTGTGTTTGGTGACATCAAAGACCAGGCTGAATCAGCCGTCCCTGTCAGCTGTGGTCTTCCTCTTTAATAATGAATGTCTTGCCCCCTTGAGCACAAAAAATTGACCAATGGAGCAGGTCCACTTCATGGGGCAACTTCTTTTTCCCTGTAATCATTTGCCAGCACTCTGGATGTGGGATTCAGTGAAATTTCAAAAGTGTTCAAAACATAAAAAGAACATCAAAAACAAATCACACATTCTAGCACTGTGGCAGATATTTGCACTACATCACTGGCAAAACTGAAAATGTGACATTCTGCAGTCTGCCGGGACTCATTCTGTGGTCTGCTGGGACTCATTTTGCGGTCTGCTGGGACTCATTTTGCGGTCTGCTGGGATTCATTCTGCGGTGTGCTGGGACTCATTCAGCAGTCTGCCGGGATTCATTCTGTGGTCTGCTGGGAGTCATTCTGCAGTCTGCCGGGACTCATTCTGAGGTCTGCCAGGACTCATTCTGCGGTCTGCTGGGACTCATTCTGAGGTCTGCCAGGACTCATTCTGCAGTCTGCCGGGACTCATTCTGAGGTCTGCCAGGACTCATTCTGCAGTCTGCCGGGACTCATTCTGAGGTCTGCCAGGACTCATTCTGCAGTCTGCCAGGACTCATTCTGCGGTCTGCTGGGATTCATTCTGCGGTGTGCTGGGACTCATTCAGCAGTCTGCCGGGATTCATTCTGTGGTCTGCTGGGAGTCATTCTGCAGTCTGCCGGGACTCATTCTGAGGTCTGCCAGGACTCATTCTGCGGTCTGCTGGGACTCATTCTGCGGTCTGCCGGGACTCATTCTGTGGTCTTCTGGTACTCCTCCCAGTGCTTAACTGACATGTCCACAGTAACTCTGGTCGCTCTCTGACTGTTCCATGGACTGTAGTGATCAACTGGATCTCAGCTCTGGCTCTGAGGTAGTGACTGGGGGCCTGTTTCCCAGGTCCTATGAAGAGTGACTGACTGGAGTTCCTGTATTTGGATTCAAATAACTAAGCTGAGGCCAAAGGACTACAGAGCTTAGTATTCCTCCAAAACAGGAATCCCCCTAAGGATAATTTACTCATATGAGAGAATGAAAATTAAAACCTATCTGCTTAATGACTATCATTTTCGTGAAACTCTTTATGGTGTGAGGTCATGAGGTCATTGACCAGTGATTGAGGGAGAGAGTCATGTTTGGACGGAGGCCTCACAGCCGCACGAAAACAGAGATTATGCTGCGGCAGAAACAAGGCCACATAGTTTCCCTGGAGTCTTTGGCTCACTGTCTTTGGCGTGGGGGAGGGAGAGGGTCCGTTCAGACAGTCCTGAATGAGGCACTCTCTGTTTCACTTTTCTTGGGCTGGGAACAAGGGGGAGGGTGTTTGTAGGTCAGTGTTTCTGTCTGCCTGTATGTCTGCTGGTGAACGTCAGTATGTTTGTGAAGTTTTTGGGTAGTTTTGATATGTGTAGCGGAGTGAGCCTGCGGCTCAATGTTCACTTTTGTCTGAGTAACGGTGTGTTTTCCTGTGTGTGTCCATGTGCGACTTATTGTGTCTTTTACTGTGCCGTCAGAGTGGAGCTGTCAGCATGTCTGTCTGTCTTTCTGTGCGTGGGAGTGTCTGGGACGGTGTGTGAGACAGTGTATTTTAGTGTGCATGTACCCTAGGGTGGAATTAAGGGACAGTCCCAGAGGTGTGGACCCAGCGCCCCGAAACAGGCACGGAACCGGCTGCCCATCAGGATCGGGTCCTTATGAAACAGTACAGCAGCTCAAGCAGCCCTTCTTCTGCTTCTTGGGGCTGAATATGGTCAGGATAGCCTCATCGAACACTGTCTTCAGGCCCTTCTGGGTCAGCGCCGAGCACTCCAGGTAGCACTGGGCTCCGATCTGCACACAGAGAAATAGGGGTCAACGGGGAAGGAGCCAACAGGGTGAACAGGAAATGCTGACAGACAACAGGAAGTTGGGCAGGAAGGGCAAAGGTCACTTCCTTCCAGCTTACCTCTCTTGCCAGCTTGAGGCCCTGTTCATACGTCAAAGGTCTCTCTTTCATATGGAGCAGACGCGAAAGTGTCTTAGGATCATCTCGTAGGTCAATCTAAGGCATAGGAAACATGTTACTAAAGCACCAAAGGCATGTGTTTGCAGAGTTACCCTTTAATGTTAAATAAGGGCAGAAGATAAACGGGGCTTCCACAGCTGCCATCTCCGGCGTTACCACCCTCTCCAACACAACACACCAACTGTTCAGAACCATAAAAACTGTTAAAAATCTGTCTGTAGACACCTGGGTCCCAATGAGAATGTAGGGAATGTGAGGCATGCACGCCTTCAGCTCGGGCACCCACTCCTCCTGAACGTTGTGGTAGGAAGCCGGGTTGACCACTGAGAAGCAGATGAGGAACACGTCCGTGTTTGGGTAGGAGAGGGGCCGGAGTTGGTTGTAATCCTCCTGAGGAAAACAACAGGGACCAGAGGATGAACCAAAGCCAGCAATCCTAGGAGGCGGCAAGGCCTGCCATTACTCAGCATACCCTGCAAATGTCAAGGCCTGCCATTACTCAGCTAACATTGCAAGCACCAAGGCCTGCCATTACCCCGCTAACACTGCAAGCACCAAGGCCTGCCATTACCCAGCTAACATTGCAAGCACCAAGGTCTGCCATTACTCAGCTAACACTGCAAGCACCAAGGCCTGCCATCACTCAGCATACCCTGCAAGTGCCAAAGCCTGCAATTACCCAGCTAACACTGCAAGTGCCAAGGCCTGCCATAATTCAGAAGACCCTGCATTAAAAATTGTCTGGTGGCCTGTCAATGTTTTATAAGGTTACAGCATATTCTGTTATGGATAACCCACAAATTATTCATTTTGTAATTCTTAATTATTAGGCATGTGTTTTTTTTGTGCTTTTATTATATCCCTGTTAAAGCAAACAAAGAGTACATTTTCAGTTTTAGTGTATAGGGACAGAAACACCTGGTAACAATTCCAACTATACCTCATAGTTTCATGGGTACTTAAAATAATCCTAAACATAAGCTAATGTTCACATTTTTTAAAACCTGGTCATCTGAAGATTATTGGAGGTCAACTTTGAAAGTGAAGTAAAACTGCGATATGAAATTTGGTCATAACTTTCAAGAGAAGCCGTCCTCACTGATGGAGAAAGAAGTGGCAGCTCACCTCTAACCCTATCATGACGAGCTTAACCCCACCCAGCCCTAACCTTAACCATATGGAACCAAACGAAATACAAGGCATTTTTGTTTTTTTGATTGCATTCACAAATCTTTGTGAATTACAGGCTTTTATCACACTGTGGGGGGATATTTGGTCCCCACAATGTAATATAAAGCTAATCCACACACACACACAGACACGTTTACAGGTCAGCCTGTTGTCTTCCTGACCTAGACAATGGAGAAACACGATACATCCCTTACAATGGTTCGCTCCACACCCAGGAAGCCGGCCTGCAGCACTGGATGCACATGTGGAAGTGACGAAGGCCTGCTACACGCCCGAGCTCTGCTCCAGTGCTCTTCACGGCGTCCTGGGGGAAGCTGGCCACACTCCCTGGGACACACAGCTGCGTTCAGCGGGCATGGCAGCCTCCCAGCCCCCGTTCTGAGCACGCCGCGTTAGGTGTGACACCCCCTACGGTACTGGCAGGCGCTCATGCTCTGAGGCCTGTGACGCTAATTAGCCTGACACTAATGAGCAGGACCTAATCCACGTCAGTGTGGCCCTAATCCACGACGGTTCCAAGAGCAGCAGCAGCTGTAGGACCAGATTTGTTTAGCGCTGAGCTGTTTCCCCACTTGCTCATTGGCCACTATAGGCACAGGCTGAACACTTTTGCGCATCACTAATCTAGTATGAGGGTTTTTGTCTTTCAGACAGACTGAAATCATGCTTTTGGTGTCGCAGACACCTAATAATGCACTACTGGAACAACAACATTGTTAAGCGATTGCTATGTTGCCCTATAAACCACTGTAATACCTAGTTGTGATGATATATTTTACATGAACTTATTCAGTAGACAGTTTTGTCTAACATAGTGTACAACTGAGGATCAGAGACTCGAATCAGTCAGTGATTCTGGAGTTAATGGGGTCAAGGGCCTTGCTCAAGAGCCGAAGAGTAACATCTCTCCGCCAGTCCGGGGATTTGAACTGCCGACCTTCCGATCACAGGAATAGAGCCAAACACTACTCCCGATAACAGGTGAGGTATCATTATTATTATACTCTTGTTATTATTATACGCTGTGTTTTTATGTTTTCCTTTTGCATACACAGTTTCCTCTGGGCTCCTATTATAATCTAAAAACTACTGCTGTTTTTTGTGGAAGTCTTCATTTTGGGCCCAAATTCTCACAGTGATTCCCTCTGGATCAGTCTCTTGTGGGACCTCTTTCACAGGTTCTGAGCATTTTTGGCTATGTGTGGCATATTGCAATATCTCCTCAATCCTCAAATCTATCCACAGAATTAAGGTTCAGCACCTCGCCCTGCCGGATCGTGGCTCATTACATACCAAACTGGCTGCCCTTGTGGCCTGGGAACCCCGTCGGGAGGTGCTGGGCCACGCCCACCAAACGGACCTCTCAGCTGCAGCCTCACATGCTGCCAGCCTATCAGCAGGAGGTTTGACGTCTTTGGCACGTCACGAGAAGGTCTACAAGCCACAGCCGCCAGCTTCTCGCGCAACATGGTCCTGCACCGTCTGGCCATCAGAACCAAGAAACCCACAAACAGGACAGACCACGGTGACTCACCTGTCCAGCAGTGTCATACAGTCCCAGTAGGTGCTGCTTCCCTGACACGGTCACATTCACTGCAAGCAAACAGAAAGTTCCAGTGAGTTTCAGGCCTCAGGCCTGGGATGTTGGTCTGCCACCCCAGGAGGGCCCCCCAGAATGATGAATTTCACAAAACTGTGTCGGGGAGAGTTTTTAATCCAAAAATGAGGCACTGCAGGGTTATCTCTATAGTGTACAGCAGGGTAACTTTCACTTGAATCTGAAGCAGCACTTTGGCCACAGAAGCAACTCCAGCTTCAGCTTTATCTCTTCTCATTTGTCGTGTTGATGGATGTAGCTGGAAGGAGCAGGCAGCGGTCAGTGGGGGGGGGGGCACTTGAGGTGGGGAAGTGCGTGGATACTGCAGCCCGTGTTGATGGCGCACAGGAGGAAGGGCAGATGAGGCGAGGCCCCTCCCACTGCAGGCTAGCCCTCTCCCACCGTTGACAAGGCCCCTCCCATTGCCAATGAGCCCCCTCACTGATGCGCCCCCTCCCTGTACAGACAAGGCCCCTCCCATTGCTGGTGAGGCCCCTCCCTGATGCGCCCCCTCCCTGTACAGACAAGGCCCCTCCCTGATGCAGCCCCTCCCTGTACAGACAAGGCCCCTCCCATTGCCAATGAGCCCCCTCACTGATGCGCCCCCTCCCTGTACAGACAAGGCCCCTCCCATTGCTGGTGAGGCCCCTCCCTGATGCGCCCCCTCCCTGTACAGACAAGGCCCCTCCCTGATGCGCCCCCTCCCTGTACAGACAAGGCCCCTCCCATTGCTGGTGAGGCCCCTCCCTGATGCGCCCCCTCCCTGTACAGACAAGGCCCCTCCCTGATGCAGCCCCTCCCTGTACAGACAAGGCCCCTCCCATTGCCAATGAGCCCCCTCACTGATGCGCCCCCTCCCTGTACAGACAAGGCCCCTCCCATTGCTGGTGAGGCCCCTCCCTGATGCGCCCCCTCCCTGTACAGACAAGGCCCCTCCCTGATGCGCCCCCTCCCTGTACAGACAAGGCCCCTCCCATTGCTGGTGAGGCCCCTCCCTGATGCGCCCCCTCCCTGTACAGACAAGGCCCCTCCCTGATGCAGCCCCTCCCTGTACAGACAAGGCCCCTCCCATTGCCAATGAGCCCCCTCACTGATGCGCCCCCTCCCTGTACAGACAAGGCCCCTCCCATTGCTGGTGAGGCCCCTCCCTGGTGCAGCCCCTCCCTGTACAGACAAGGCCCCTCCCATTGCTGGTGAGGCCCCTCCCTGGTGCAGCCCCTCCCTGTACAGACAAGGCCCCTCCCATTGCTGGTGAGGCCCCTCCCTGATGCAGCCCCTCCCTGTACAGACAAGGCCCCTCCCATTGCCAATGAGCCCCCTCACTGATGCGCCCCCTCCCTGTACAGACAAGGCCCCTCCCATTGCTGGTGAGGCCCCTCCCTGGTGCAGCCCCTCCCTGTACAGACAAGGCCCCTCCCATTGCTGGTGAGGCCCCTCCCTGATGCAGCCCCTCCCTGTACAGACAAGGCCCCTCCCATTGCCAATGAGCCCCCTCACTGATGCGCCCCCTCCCTGTACAGACAAGGCCCCTCCCATTGCTGGTGAGGCCCCTCCCTCCACCGGCGAGGCCTCGCTCCCTTGACATTGTCTCCAACGCAACGGCAGCAGCTGCAGACCTGAAGTCTGGAAGTTTGCTCCACCCTCAGCCTCCAGCTGGGAGACACGGAATTCCAGAGTTTTGCAGTATCCTGGGTGATGCCACCAGTTCCCCGGCTTCTCCAGTCAGTGTCCCCCAGGTATCGTTACCCATCCACAGGACGACAGGTCTCCTCAGCCTGTGTGCCTCTGCAGTTTTTCATTCGCAGTGACTGCTTCATTTATTAGCCCTAACCGAACTCCTGATTGGATAATTCAAATCACGCCAAACTGAGCTCAATGGAGACAAATTAAGCACTTGAGCAGAAATGAAACCAGCCCACACAGCGACTTGTCCAGACTAGGGTGGAGAAAAAACAGTTTTTTTGTTAAATATACTTTTAAAATAACAAATGAAACACTGAAAACACTTCAAACAGATTTATTATGACTGACGTGCTCCTTTGTTTGAAAGGGGGAGGGGGGGGGGGGTGAGGGGCTGCGGCATCTGTGGAAAACTTGGGCGAGCCAAGCACGGATCAGCCGGTGGAGGTGTGGGGATTAGCCGATGGAGGTGCACGGATTAGCTGGTGGAGGTGCCCGGATTAGCCGGTGGAGGTGTCGGGATTAGCTGATGGAAGTGCCCGGATTAGCCGGTGGAGGTGTCGGGATTAGCTGATGGAAGTGCCCGGATTAGCCGGTGGAGGTGCCCGGATTAGCTGGTGGAGGTGTGGGGATTAGCCGGTGGAGGTGTGGGGATTAGCCGGTGGAGGTGTGGGGATTAGCTGGTGGAGGTGCCCGATAACAGGCATGAGGACTCCAGTCAGAACGTTGAGACATCCCGCAGCCAGCTGCCAGGCTCTGGTGTGACGTAGCAGCTACAGAACGTAGAACCTGATTCAACGAGGACCGGAAGCGCTGTCACATCGTGGGGCATCATCAGTGAAACGCTGAAGTACTCAGCAGTGTGGCTGAAGCTAAACTTGGACTATTTAGGAAAGAATAAATAGTATTAAGATTGTAAGTGTGGTTGTATCAAACAAAAATGACCACTGGTTACTGTCCATGTGAGACCCCAGCTTCGGAATGTGTGTTAATATAAACACGCAAAAGGAAAAAAACGGGAAGTACAGTTTTCTAATCAAATTGGTATTTGCTCCTTCTGATGAATCAGACAATGCTGTAAATGGAACACAGTGGAAAAAATCACAATGAAAACAAATCACAATGAAAACAAATCACAATGAAAACAAATGCTGCCGCCTCTGTTTTGTATGCCTTTTATGTTACGCCTGTGCTATTTTCACACTTAAAATGGCAGTGCATTCGTTGCAGAGTAAGTGGCAAACCTCACGTTTTCACACTTGTCCCATTTGTTTAGCAGGAAATGTGACTGGAGCTGCTTAAGTGAAGCAGCTGCCCAGTGGTGAAACAGAAGGACCTCACATGGGATGTGAACTTTCATGAACAAGTGCTGCTCCTTAACCGCTGTGCCAGCAGATCTTCACAGAAGGACTTTAACGTGATCACAAAGACCAAGGCCCCTGCTGGCTCACCGTGTGACTTATCAAGGAGAAGTTTCAAGGTTATCGAGGTGAATACGACTTCACTAAGGCCCAGTCTGAGTCTGGATTTCCTGAAGGATCCGGAAGAGGAAACATGGGGGTAGTATGTAGCTCTGCCAGTTAGTGCCTGTGATCGAAAGTCGCTGGGTCTAATCTCATGGTCGGCAGAACAGTCAAATCACTGCTGAGTAATGGGCAAGACCCTTAACCCCAAAAATTGCTCCGGTGCACTGGATAAAAGGCTGATCCTGCGCTCTGATCTTAAATTTGCCTTCATCTGTATGTATCTCAAAAGGAAAGCAAGATGGCAAATGTGAAAAGTAATGAATTCCTGTATACTAGTACAAACTGCAAATGAAATACCACTTCTTCATTTCAACAAAAGCTTATGGGGTGCTTTATGCTCTCTGCAATCGTTGTAGCTTGCCTGGGCACGTCGTGTACTGGAGAGACTCTTCTGGAAGGTCTGCCCCTTACAGCTTTGACACTCACTGCGTGACGTGCTTGCAAACCTGCCAGTGATACATACAGGACACTCAAGCATCATCTCTCACTGCTTCATCGCCTCGGCTCATGGCTTCAGCATTACCGTGGGCTAAAGATAAGCCTTCTGATTTGCATAACATGGGAAAAAAATATTAATATTGTTATTTACTAAAGGTTAGGTGCCAAGAAATACTCCTGTCACCAACAGAGCTCTCATTTAATTAGAAGCAAGAGCGCCTCAGTTAAAATTAGCCACGATTCAAATGCACTGCACTGCACGTGGGTGTAATGAATTATACTAAGAGTATAATTAAAATCCTGGCTGTAAACCTTGTACAGGGAAATGCTGACTGGACCCCAATCTAGAGGGAGAAAATGCAGCCTTAGCTGCCTGACACACAAGAAGAGATTTTATTCAGTGCAACATGTGGGGCAGAATTTTCTAAGCAGAATTACATACCGGCTCCAAGTGCAGCATAAACATCTGCTCTTCTAAACTTTGCGCGTGGGTGTGTGGGTGTGTGGATGTGTGGGTGTGTGGATGTGTGGGTGTGTGGATGTGTGGGTGTGTGGATGTGTGGGTGTGTGGGTGTGTGGATGTGTGGGTGTGTGGGTGTGTGGGCGTGTGGGCGTGTGTGGATGTGTGGGTGTGTGGATGTGTGGGTGTGTGGATGTGTGGGTGTGTGGGTGTGTGGATGTGTGGATGTGTGGGTGTGTGGATGTGTGGGTGTGTGGGTGTGTGGATGTGTGGATGTGTGGGTGTGTGGGTGTGTGGATGTGTGTATCTATGCCTCTCCATACGCACGCATCTGTTGGGTCTACTTTCCACAACAGTCATCATTATGAAAATAATGTGACCTTAATATCAAACATGCCTTGGGAAACAAGTCAAGCAGATCAAAATTATGAAATTACGCTAATGCGAATGTGAGTGGTTCATTTGGTGACGCGTTAGCGCTGCAAGCAGATGTGGCTAATAAACAATGGCGGTCCTGCTTTCCTGTGTGACTCATCGCTGTCTCTGGCCAAAGGCCTCTGCCTGTTTGCAGGGATCTCCGGCTAAATCAAAAGCGCCTTTCGCAGCACATGGCAGTGACAGGCAGCCTGTCGCTGACGAAACTCACGTCACATTCACTGCTTTTGGCCACAAAGTATAGTTGTAGTAAACCTGGAATGGTTGGAACAGCAGTGTAATAAACAGACTGGGATTAAAGCACATTAACAAAGGCTCAGCGAACACATCCACACTGAGTAGGCAGCTAGGTAGTCAATGCCTAGTAAAAACAGGCTGACCGGTTTACTGCGAATTTGTGGACGAGGTTGTTCAGGAGATGGATCGGAGCTCGTAGGAGCGGCGCTGTTCTGCTTGTAGGCTCTCACTGCCCCTGGCCACCTGGGCGGGAAACCCTGCTGAGCAGCACATGGCGGCCGGCCAGCTGCACATCACGGTCACGGCCAACAGGAAAGCGGGGCTGGGGTGACGCAGGAAAAACAATAACACGCCCCCCTCCACCACAGAGCCCGCCCCATGCTGTCCAAACTGCAACAGCACCAGCCATGTAAACAGCGGGAACCACACTGCAACGGTGGAGGGAGGGCAGAGGTGGAGGACTAGGAGAAGGGGAGAAAGGGAAAGATGGGAAGAGGTAAGCAGAAGAGGAGAAGGTCAGAGGCTGTGCGACACGCAGCCATTAAGGAAGCAATAAGTACTGATCAAAACCAGAGACAGCATACAGCTCAGTACTGTATGTATGACCCAACCCTACCCTAAACCTACCAGAACCCTACCCTAACCCTACCCGAACCCTACTCGAACCCTACCAGAACCCTACCCGAACCCTACCTTAAACCTACCAGAACCCTACCAGAACCCTACCCGAACCCTACCAGAACCCTACCCTAACCCTACCCTAAACCTACCAGAACCCTGCCAGAACCCTATCCTAACCCTACCCGAACCCTACCCTAAACCTACCAGAACCCTACCCTAACCCTACCCGAACCCTACCAGAACCCTACCCTAAACCTACCAGAACCCTAACCGAACCCTACCAGAACCCTACCCTAAACCTACCAGAACCCTACCAGAACCCTACCCTAAACCTACCAGAACCCTACCCTAACCCTACCAGAACCCTACCCGAACCCTACCCTAACCCTACCAGAACCCTACCCTAAACCTACCAGAACCCTACCAGAACCCTACCCGAACCCTACCAGAACCCTACCCTAAACCTACCAGAACCCTATCCTAACCCTACCGGAACCCTACCCTAAACCTACCAGAACCCTACCCGAACCCTACCAGAACCCTACCCTAAACCTACCAGAACCCTACCAGAACCCTATCCTAACCCTACCCGAACCCTACCAGAACCCTACCCTAAACCTACCAGAACCCTACCCTAACCCTACCCGAACCCTACCCTAAACCTACCAGAACCCTACCCTAACCCTACCAGAACCCTACCCGAACCCTACCCTAACCCTACCAGAACCCTACCCGAACCCTACCCCTACTCTAATCCTAACCTATAAAATCCACTAAAAAATAACGGTTTAACTCCTTATTTAGAGAAACATTCATTTATGGTTATTTGAATAATGTAACATGTATGTCTTAATAATGTAGTATTCATGTGGGATAAGCATTTAGTAAGTCAACTGAGTCAACTAATCAGAAAACTGACAGAATCACACGTAGTGTTTCTAATTTTTGTGCTCTTCCAGCAGATGGGGTACATTGGTCCTCATCCAACTCACAGTTACTGCGAAAACCTACATACACAACAGCTGTTTCTGGAAAAGATTGCCCCCCCCCTAGTTAAAGTAAAACAAAAAATAATAGCCAAGACTTAAAACAAAAAATTAGGGACACAGACCAAAAGAAAAACATATGTCGCTTTAAATTAATTATAGAAAAATTTAATCCAAATATTTGTGAAATAAACCAGTCAATGGTCATAGTGATGTAGAAACTAAAACTGTCAGCTACACTTTCTATGCAAATTATTATTTGCAGCACAGAATTTAAATAAATGGTTACTATAAAAGAAAATATTTTGAATTGTATATAAATATTGCATCCATAATATTTGTACTACAGAAACTATATACACATTCATCCACTCAACTGTTCAACAGTCTCCATCTTCAAACCTAAAGTAAACAGTTCAAACCAGAAGTAAACACTTAAAGTCAAAAATATGATAAATATTTCCTGGCCAAGCTATGGACACGATGACATGAGTCGTCTTCTACATTAAAAACTCCAGTCCTCATAAGCTTTTTGATGGTCATAATAGAAAATGTTTTTGTTGTTTGTTTTGTACCCAGCTCCTAATGGCTGCTTCCAGCAGGATAATGTCCTGTGTCACTAAGCTCATATCATCTCAGATCATCTCAGACTGCTTTCTTGAACAATGAGCTCACTGCACTCAAATGGCCTCCACAGTCACCAGATCTCAGTCCAATAGAGCAACTATGGGATGTGGTGGAGATTCACATCATGAAGGTGCAGCTGACAGATCTGCAGTAACTGTGTGATGCCATCATTTCAGCATGAACCAAAGTCTCAGAGGAATGTTTCAAGTAGCTTGTTGAATCTGTGCCACAAAGAATTAAGGCAGTTCTTAAGGCAAAAGGGGCTCTGACCCAGTACCAGTGAGGTGTTCCTAGTGGCCAGTGAGGTGTTCCTAGTGGCCAGTGAGTGTCAGGGTCAGCTCCTGTTGTCCCACTCTGTCCCTTCCCCGTTTGGCCCGCAGGTGTTGCTGGTCATCCCGTCCTTCATGTTAGTCTTTGTGTTTACCCCTGTTCCCTGTTGGCCTCATGGCTCAACACATTGAGCATCTGGTTGTCTATGAGCCCTTCTGTCCCGTGTTCAAATCCCGCTACCTTTGTTTTTGTATTTTGCTCCCTAGTGTTTCATTTGAGTTTTTCTAGTTCCTGTGTCTTTTGATTTGAATTTGGTTTTGGTTAAATTCTTCGTGCTCATGCTTGTGTTTCTAACTCTGTTATTCCCAGCATTAGTTTCTGTTTCCCTGTTCCTTGGTCTAGTTCTTAGTTTCCCTGTTTTAGTTCCCTGAGTTAATTAGTTTCACCTGTGCCCTGTTTTCCCAGTCTTTGTTAATTAGTCTCACCAGTCCTGTGTTAGTCTTGTTACCCAGTTTTGGTTTCAGTATTTAAGTCCCTGCTTCTGGTCTGTTCCCCAGTGGTTCGTTGATTGTGTTTGAGATGTTAGATGGTTTGATCTTCTCAGTATTAGATGTGTATTCTCTTTTTGTTATTCAGTCTTTGTTTATCCACTTTAGTTTTTGACTCCTCGTGCTCCTTTTGATTTTGTTGTGTTCGTAGTCTTTTCTGTTTTGTTTAGTAAACCCTGTTTTTGTTCTTGGAGCTGCCAGTGGGTCGTCCACCTTTTGTGCCTGTGTCATGCCACGTCCCTGCTCCAAACCCGCCCGAGTCCGTGCTAGTGAGGTGTTCCTAGTGGCCAGTGAGGTGTTCCTAGTGGCCAGTGAGTGTAGCTTTAGCTGGTATTTTCAGTGTAACATTTTTTATTTTCTTGTACTCATCAGTTTTCATTGTGATAATACAAGACGGCCGCCATGTCTGCACAGAATCTCTCATTTGTTTACCTGGAGTTTGTGACCTTGTCTGAGCTCATAAAGTACGATGTTAAAAAAAAGGTTATGGGCTGGGGACTGTACCTTGTTAAGTTCAGAAAAAGAATATTTCAAAAATACATGAATGATTTATTTTATCAAGACAAGTTCATGGTTTGGAAATAGCAACGTTGAGCTAAGCTAATCTGTGGCTAACTTACAGGCCTGAAGCACATGAAAGGCTTCTGCACAGAAGTGTGTAGGCCTTGTATGTATATGAAGTAGAGTGGCTTAAACAGAGCGACAAAAGAGCACAAAGGGAAATGTTGTGTGAGCTGTAAGTGCACAATGTTAATTGTGAACAATAGCACAGTATCACACGGTGATACATTCTCTGTCACGACAACGTCCTGGAGAATGAGTGGGCAAGTACGCCCACACGTGTGACGAGGTACAGACGCATTCCCAGAATGCACTCCGTCCCGGCCAACGTACAGCGGAGGACCCAGCATATGTCGCAACAGAGCTCTGGGAAGCTGCTTTCTTCACTTTAACAAGGTTAAATCCTTAAATGTGCACTGACAGATGGAGAGCCCTCAGCTTCTCAGACCAGGGGCCCCACCCTCACCACTATCATGCACAGAATCCATGCTGCTAGCAGACTCCTTGCTGGGCTAATGATATAAGCGACTTCCTAGAGGCGCTGTTTTAATCACCTCTGACAACATGTGGAAACAAGTCCCCAAGGTAGGCGACTGTGGTTCAGATCCACACAGGAGGTCGTTACAGAGATCCTGCGGTGGGTCAGGACAGGTTGGACCTCATTTGTGGGTTCCTAGGCAGGACTGCCCAATATATAGTTACTCCACTGCCATTTAGGAGTAATCTGTGGGCCTCGTCTGCACAGACAGAGAGCCTGTTCAGCTTAGAGACACGGTTCACATCCAAAAGCACCATGACATAAACTCGCACTGAACAAGAACCATTAGTAGCTGCCATTTACAGCCCATCCTGCTTGTCTTCCCTTGAAATAAGGAGTTTGAGTTCAACGTCACATAAAGAAATGATTGTGGCAGCATTTCAGTCTCCAAGCACAAAGTGTCCATTATGGCAGGCAGAGGCTAACATGCTAAGACGGCAGTATTAGTATTAAACAACAGAGTGTTATTCATGACGCTCACTACGGCATGCAAATGGCTGCCTGCCAACAAAGTGCACCCTTTAAGCTGAGAACCACTTCGGAGTGCACAGGAGGGAGGAACACGAATGTGTATCTGTACACGCACGACACCTAGTGAATAAAGGTGGTGGGCCGTTCATGACTTGCCCTGTGTGATGCTGGCTGACTTAGTGCTGATGGAATTTGAGGCGACACACATTCCCTGATTACTACCAAAATAATAATATTTTATTAACACTACCATGGATTGAGAGACTGGAGCTCCTTATTATTGGAGCATCAGATTAAATGACATCATTCCGATGTATGACTTGATTACTAATGATTGGCAGTTGATTGAGCTCTGAACCCAGCTACCCCAGGGCTGACTGTCCCTCTCACACAAACTATGGTCAACTTAGAGAGACCAATTTACTCAACCCAGAATTAACCCACATACACACACAGAAAAATCTCCAGATCTGGATTTGTGAAGGGACTGTGTTTCCCACTCTGAAATATTATACATACAGCACCCACAACGATAAAAGAACATTTTCTACCATGGATTCCACAATGTATCATTCATAATATACATATACTACATTCATTATTTATCACTGGGCTGTTTAGCTGTAATTGATTTACATTAGCCTAGAAGTAACATTTTAAAGTTTAATGACTGTTGAAAACCTTGGAGGTTAATGTCATATAATGTGAAACTCCATTTTCAAAGTTTTATTCTCTGTATCTTTCCAAAATCTCTTAATCACTCGCTATGTGTGACCAATAAAATACATGCATATACACTCAGGCATTCTCATATACACACAACAGCATACCAAATATAACATACCAGTTATAACATACCAGTTATAACATACCAGTGCAAAATCTAAATCCCTGTGATGTCATTTGTACACTAGAAATCAGACCAAGAGGCGCTTCTTCTGAGTCGTCCCTTAGAGCATCATTCCATTACTATGCATCTTACTGCTTATATACATGCTGGAAATGAGCTCCCACCTGCCTGGTTACCAGTAACCACCAGTATGACAGTCTGAGCCAAAGAAATCTAACTACATTTAAATTCAAGACCACTGCGAAGCGGCAGACCGCTCAGTAAAATCACACAGACTTCATGTTTGAGTTTTTTTCATTTGACTGTTTGCAAATATATTATATATGTGAATCGAAAAGGGTGACAGAGACTGATTAATTTGACTTTATGAGCAACGCCGCTGTCTGGCCAGCAAAATTTCAGTCTGCTTCATCTACTCATTAAAAGCGTGGAGGACAGTGCAGCCTACAAACCCCTGCTGGATATGGGATGGCACAGGCCGAGTCTAAATATAATCACTATATAAACCTTATATGAGTTTGCTCACGGGTGTGTGGTCACAGTCAGGCGGCAGCAAAAAGACGCAGCTTCCACAGAACGCTCCCCCCGCCCCAACAGATCAGCTTACTACTACAGGAATAGAGAGAGCAGCTCCCCACCGCACAGGCTACTGACCGACGGACCCGGGCGTCCTGGAAGACCCAATGTGCACAGTGAGGAAGCCCAGCAACCTCCTCCTCTTCCTCAGCAGCCGTCTAACCTGAGCCAGGCTACTGAGATAGCCTTCAACTTTTCTGTCATCAGTTGTTCCACCGCCATCTTTTTGACAATGTTGGGTATGAAGAGTCACAGTCACAGAGCACTCAAGTGGTTGATAGAAACACAATCCTGGAGTGGATTTGTACTTGCTGGACCTGAAATGCCAACACTATTTTATTGATGAAGATTATGAGCAATACTGGCTGCAAGAGACTTAAAACTTTTCTGATGAACCTGAAATATATTAATGGCCTAACAAAAGAATAAAGTAACAGGGGCAGTATGAGCGTAGCTGGCAATGCTGGGACCTGACAGCATGGCACCTGGCATGGCACCTGGCATGGCACCTGGCATGGCACCTGGCATGACACCTGGCATGACACCTGGCATGGCACCTGGCATGGCACCTGGCATGACACCTGGCATGGCACCTGGCATGGCACCTGGCATGACACCTGGCATGGCACCTGGCATGGCACCTGGCATGACACCTGGCATGGCACTTTTAATACAATGAAATGGGGGTGGCTTGTACATAAAATTTGCAGAGTGATGGGGGTGAGGGGGGCGGAGCAAAAAGCTGTAAAGTCACACTAGTAGCTGAGTTTGGAGCAGGAGAACACGAGCATAGTGAACGCTGGCTCACCCCAAACCATCTGGCATTTGGAGCTAAATTCTGCTTAAGGGAAGTCTTGCGCATACCTTTTGAGGACTGTCCTTCCATGACGCATACAGTATGCCCGTTGTCACATGCCCTTCCATGACGCATACAGTATGCCCGTTGTCACACATTCTCTAGTAGATAGTCATATACAGGGGCGTCAGAAGCATTGTGAATGTAGGGGGCACACACTGGCGGGGAGTCTGGGGACCCTCCCGCAGAAAATTTTTAATGAATTAGATGCCGTATGTGTATTCTCATATCGATCAAGTGGAACGGATTCTTTCGCGAAGCAATAGAAACAGCGCTGGGTGAAGTAATATTTTATGGTAAATGTGTCCCCCTCAGATTTAATGGCGGCTACTCCCATGGTCTAATACCACACAAACCGTATGAATGGTGAACGTACTGTAAGCTGCGTGTTAATTCGACTCATTATTACATTCATACTTAGCTACGTAAAATCAAAGCTGGCCCAAATCTGTCATTCTTTAAAAAATAAATCCAATATAACAGAGAAAAGGATTAAATGTCAAGATAGAAAACTGTTTTTAATGCAATGAGTACAGTTATTCTGAAATATGTTACTGACAGAATCTCAGCTGAGTCACGCGTGACTCCCATTTATGTGAGGCATGATAATTCCCAGTACCACTGTTAATGTTCCAGTATAATAACTGACACGATATCACATCAACAATGTAATCGCCATTATATGGCGCATGCGCTATAATCACCAGGGCTTTAGTGACGGGCATAAACATTTGTCCAGACGCCGGCATTCCGGTACTATACGGGCGTTTACGTACGCCCACAATTTGGGAAGCAGATTAGTAGTGCACATAAAATGTTCACGAGAGGCGTATTATGACCCAAAAGTTAGCGGTCTGTATTCATCTGGCGTATCCTTATGTTTAATAAACGTGTCAGACTTTAACCAGCAAAAAGTACCGCCAGTACAAAAAAGCCAGCGTCCGGACGAATGTTTACGTTCGTCATCTAATGGCCTGGAGATTATTGCACAAGTGCAAGGTACTGGATTTTAGGAAAAGCCAACACCAACCTTCAGTCTGGTTTTTCTACAGTGCAGTTGCATAAATACTGCCAGCCATTAGTATTTTGTGCTGAAGAGCAGTTCAGTGACGGAGCTCGGTTTGATATGAGCGAAAGAAGCTGACGCCAGGTGAGTCTCCCCCCAAAAATCAATAAAGTTCCATCTCATCTCTTGCCCATTAAGGTTATGACTGGTTTTCAGCTGCATTCAGAACCTCAGCATATTTATAAAATAAAGAGGGTCTTTCAGACAGCTGTGAAATTTGTCATGACGTGAAATACAGTGTTTTTCTTATACGTCCAGCTGAGTCCTGATCACCCCCAACTTGGCTCAGTCTCAGTAACAGCAGCGACAATCATGCCTGCTTCTCTGCATCCTGCATCCTACACAACGGCATTTTATGTCATAAAGGAGAGTTTCCTCAGGTCCATTTAAAACTTAAAAAATCGTATTACATTCAAAAGTATATTGACTGGCCCCTTCATTACATACCAAAAAGTGGCTGCCCCCCCAAAGAGTGAATCACACTGCTGCAGCTGAATACGTACAGAATCACTCCGACAGGGTCACGCGGCTCGGTCACTGTGCTGCAGCATGGCAGAATGACTGAGACTCCTGGTCTGTGTGATTCTGAGCAGCTCGGTCACTGTGCTGCAGCTGAATATGTACAAAATCACTCCGACAGGGTCACGCGGCTCGGTCACTGTGCTGCAGCATGGCAGAATGACTGAGACTCCTGGTCTGTGTGATTCTGAGCAGCTCGGTCACTGTGCTGCAGCTGAATATGTACAAAATCACTCCGACAGGGTCACGCGGCTCGGTCACTGTGCTGCAGCATGGCAGAATGACTGAGACTCCTGGTCTGTGTGATTCTGAGCAGCTCGGTCACTGTGCTGCAGCTGAATACGTACAGAATCACTCCGACAGGGTCACGTGGCTCGGTCACTGTGCTGCAGCGCGGCAGAATGACTGAGACTCCTGGTCTGTGTGATTCTGAATACGGCGGTTCCAGCATCTCAGGACCAGCCGGCCTCCTGGGATTCTCACACGCTGCTCGTCAAGATGTCACACAGGATGGTGTGGGGAACAATAAACATCCAGCCAGGGACATTTCTGTGGCCAAAAGCAGCTTCTTAATGACAGCGGTCAAAGGAGAATGGCCAGACTCATTCACCAACAGGGGCACAAACGTAGCAGCTCAATACAACAGTGGTGCAGAAAGTCTCCTCTGAACACAGAACCTGCCCACCCTTAAAGGGGGGGGGTCCCACCTGGCACTGTGTAGGTGTAGTTAACGAAGCAGCCACTGAGCAGGAGCAGAATGTTGGGGGGGCAGAAGGGCAAACAACCCCAGGCCCCGCACTCTAGGGGCCCCCTGTTGATCTGCACATAGACACATAGACTAAATGGCCACCCCAAATCATTCATATAACAATTCTGGTTAAGATATTATAATTGGCCGATGATACTGTGTTCTATCATGCCCTCTCGTTCCTCCTTTGGCTTCAAAATATAGCTCAGGGACCCCTACCAATGCAGGCCTTCCCCCCCAGAGAAGTTAGTTCAATGTACATCAGAGATTTCGTTTCATTAACATATACAGAATACACCTCATGTAACACTGAACATCATGCTATCATATCAAGCTGTCTTTGGCTTTACAATACAATATTTAATACATGGATAGCTTTAGGAAATCCTGGTTATGTTACCTTACTCAAAGGTACTACATTGGTGCTATAAAGGAGGCAGAATTTTTTTTCCAGTATGTTCTTGCAGGCTGCTACGCCTTAGCATTGGGGCAGCCTCCATACTGTATGTGCATGGATATGACATCCCAATCAAGCATAGGAACATGCCGGAGCCCCCAGAGCCTGCTGCCGATCAGCCTCCGGAGCCCCCAGAGCCTGCTGCCGATCAGCCTCCGGAGCCCCCAGAGCCTGCTGCCGATCACCCTCGGAGCCCCCAGAGCCTGCTGCCGATCAGCCTCCGGAGCCCCCAGAGCCTGCTGCCGATCAGCCTCCGAGGGCTGCAGCACGGTGGGAGGCAGCCGGAGCCCCCAGAGCCTGCTGCCGATCAGCCTCCGGAGCCCCCAGAGCCTGCTGCCGATCAGCCTCCGGAGCCCCCAGAGCCTGCTGCCGATCAGTCTCCGGAGCCCCCAGAGCCTGCTGCCGATCAGCCTCCGAGGGCTGCAGCATTGTGGGAGGCAGCCGGAGCCCCCAGAGCCTGCTGCCGATCAGCCTCCGGAGCCCCCAGAGCCTGCTGCCGATCAGCCTCCGGAGCCCCCAGAGCCTGCTGCCGATCAGCCTCCGAGGGCTGCAGCACGGTGGGAGGCAGCCGGAGCCCCCAGAGCCTGCTGCCGATCAGCCTCCGGAGCCCCCAGAGCCTGCTGCCGATCAGTCTCCGGAGCCCCCAGAGCCTGCTGCCGATCAGCCTCCGAGGGCTGCAGCATTGTGGGAGGCAGCCGGAGCCCCCAGAGCCTGCTGCCGATCAGCCTCCGAGGGCTGCAGCATTGTGGGAGGCAGCCCATGGCCCAGATGTGTCAGTTTTGTCATGGCCGATTAGAGAACCATGGAGAGACTCTGCGGCGCCGTGGATGTAGTGTGAGAAAATAGTTCACAGATCACTTGCAATGTGATAAACCAGCCTGACAGAGTCACATAGCATTGGTTCATGTAAAGGTGTCCAGACGCTCCCAGACACTTCATGCTGTTACTGCACATTTGGCCACACAAGCCACCATTCACTCCTAGATACGAATATAATGTGTTTCGGGGACATTTAAGGTGTCGCCAGCAAGACCGTTTCTTTCTTTACATGCTACATGTCAGAAATGTTTTCTCAAATACAGCTAAATTTGCATTGCTCACCTTGCTCCTGGATCACAGTGCTCCATTCTGTTTTACACTTCATTCCTATTTTTATACTTATACCGTATTGTTCTTGTCTTGGTGTCTACGTGTGATTGTGCAGTCGCAATGAGAGCAATCTCCTCCGGGATTAATAAAGTCTTCTGATTCTGATAGAGCGTATCGGCGTTGCCTTGGTTCAGTGTCTCACTCCGAGCAAAGCCGCCTGTGACTCGCACGTCTTGGGTTTGGGATTCGAATCCTCCGCTATGTGTCTATCTACACTCAGCACGTCCTCCAGATTCCTCTGGTAGTCCCAAGACAAGTGGTTAGGCTAAAAATGACCCATATTGTGTGAGTGAGCGTGTGCCCTGTAATGGACAGGCATCCTGTTCAGGGCGTCCCACTGCCTTGGGCTCCAGGCATGACGGCCATGACGGCCTACACTAGGCCTATATACATTTTATAGTAAAGTTTCTCATTCATAAATGAAAAAAAAGTGGCCAGTATGAAAAAGAAGATGATTTCCATTTCCACTGATGGGCTAAAAAAATTGAATAGCCGGAAGCACCAATCACACTCATATGTAGACACTACCACCCTTGTAATAATTTCAGATGAAAAGATCAGTTTCACTTATTTTCAGACTACAGTATGTCATCTATTACCTTGACACTGCTCTCACAGTTTTTCTTCGGGGGTCACGACAATCACGTGACTGAGCAGGGACCTTTTTCGTATGAGGGACACATTAACTAACTTAAAGTGCGTCTTTGTGTTTAAGTTAACTGTCACCTCCGTAAATAACCGAAAGAGAGACTGATGTGGTTCCTCAAGGCAGGTACGGGAAGAAAGTTCCCAGGGGCTCGTCACGCGGCTGTAGTTTATCTGTGCATTAGTTAAACATACACACTGACCGGAAAGTATCATGTTTCCAACGTTTTTTGGTAGGTCTTTCCCTTGCCAGGCCCACGTCCCGTACAGGAATCTTGCGAGAGACAGTGTTGTCTTTCTTCAAAGTCCGTAGAGTCACAAGTCACAGTGATGCAGGACAGTAAGACACTCATGCCGCCGCCCACCAGGTGCGAACCTTACCTGCGTAGTGATCGAAGACAGTCGGGACGTACTCCTCGGGAAAGGCATCATTGGCGTAACTCATTAGTAGGCATGTTTTCCCAACCGCCCCGTCTCCCACCACAACGCACTTCAGCATCTTTTTCAGGGCGCTGTTGAAGCCATCGCCGCCGCTGCTGCCATCCTTCGCGGCCGGGGCGTGCTGCCGTCTGGGGCTGCGGGCAGGCATGGTCGGGCACCGCCGCAAATCACTTTCTCCTTCTTACCGAATTCGTGCCTCGCAGTCAGCTGAAAAGGCACTTTACTCTTCCGGTCTGAAAAGACTTATTTGAAACTTGTTGGCAATTTCTACAACACGGGCAGCTGTTCCCTTCGAGTCGTTTACTCCCCCTTTATCCTTTTGGGTAGAGAGTTAAAAATCCTCAAGCCGTCCGCCCTTGACTCAAACGCTTTCTGCACTTGCTTTGAATGCAAGTTTGCGTCGGCGACTGAAAGTCCGTAAAAACACAGCTCGTTTTAGTCAGTTTCATCCCTTTAAAGCCTCTGTCCCCGACTTTTCGAGTATGTGTTGCAGTTGAAATCTTTCTTTTTTCCTGCGGCTTGAGACTTGTGGCTCCGATAGTTCTCCACTGCTTTGCTATGTCAGTGTCAGGAAATCATGGGGTTCTTTGCGAATTCCATATTAGGCAGAGTGGGCTGGGAACAATGGGACCTCTGTGCGTATATCCAACACAGGAACTGCAGCCGTGGTGGGGGATAATCCCAGGACAGGCGGGCGGCTTCCTCTGTCCGTACAATGAGCGACGAGCCCGGGCTGCATGGATCTGACATGCAGCAGGAGCGCGACCGCGGCACGATCTCATCACACACGGACGGCGACGGGAAGTCAGCGCCGCACAGGGACAACTTATACTTGTTTAAGACACTTCGCTGGCTTTACGCTTTTCAGTTTTCGCTAAATAAAACCTAATATACCAGCCTTGTGTGTTTCTTGAGGTTTTTCTATGTTTGTCATCGGCGTTTTATCCTCTTACATTTAAACGAGCTATTAAATAACATATAGCTACAACTTAATACTGTTCAAATTTGTTTATATTTAAGACGATAGGTTTCGCGTTTAAGATGGCGTGTGTAATTAGTAAAGATGTGTACAGGATTAATACTATACTTGAGTTATATACGGAGGTAGAGTTATATTAGACTATCATACAGTTTCATTCATTAATATATGATTTACTTGGTTTTGTTCAACTTGTTATAAATGCGTTTACAATCGAATTATATCCGATTGTGGTGGCTAACACCATATGCCAGTGACACGAGGGCATTTCCTTATTCACTCACTCAACCAGCAGAGATCCATAAAAGTAGGGGAGACCGGGTATGGTTGTAACATGGGGAGAGTCGTAACACCACCAATTCCAGCAATCAGGAATAGGATGAGAGTTATGTGATCATTTCAGTGTTTACATACTCCCTCCCTAAACCCACATGATGGATATCAAGGCTGGAAACAGGTACATGCAGATTTTACAAATAAAAAACAGATTTTGAGGTAAGAAAGTAGTTTTTTTAACCAAGACTATATTTTGTTTAGCATTTATACTATTGCAGATAAAATCATATGACTTAAATAAGATTAAATTGTAGTTTCTCAGGTAAACTGTGATGTATTTTTCCCCTGCTAATTTCAAACCACTATCCTATTACAGCTAGTTAAACAATAGCTAAGAGGGGTGGGGTGGGTTGTAACACATCTTTAAAAAGTGTGACAACCATCCCCTTAAGTACAACTAAGGACACTTTCTTGATTTTAATAATTTTACAGAATGTCTAGACAGTGGAAAAGAAAGACTGAAAGAGGTGTGTCTGCCAGTGTTTTAAAAAAAGCATCTGATGAGGTCACGAGGAAGGGCAAGTCAGTCAGGTCAGCTGCGAAGGCACATGGGATCTGCCATGTAACACTGAGCACAGTGAGCAGATACTGCAAATCACTGCAGAAGCTGAGAGACCAGAGGTCCAGTGATCTTCCCAGTGTAGCTTACCACAGCATGTGTTACATCCTACCCCGGTAGTGGGGCAGGTTGTAACAAAGGAGCACCATGTATTTGTCATGAACTCACAATGTCTGTGATATTCTTGCAGAGGTTTGACTTGGTGCAGTTTGTAGCAAGCAAATGTGGCTACTGTATATAAAAGTTTCAAAACTCTAGCTCAAAAATTCAGTCAGTTATAGGTGGTAAAGCAAAATGTGTTACAACCATACCCGGTCTCCCCTACTCAGCCAGTGTAAACCGTAGCTGTCTACCTTGTGAATTTAATCAAAATGATTGAGATTCTTTGGGAATCACAGTGTATTATTAAGTCACTTTATAAAATGTTTTAAGTTCCAGTTTTATTGGTATAAGGCAAATATTAATCAGGACAAATAACGTAAATCGTATTTATATAGTAAAAAATGAATTTACTTTATTCACTTTGTTGCATTATAATTAACTGTGTAATACCTGTATCTTGTCATCGTCCTGGTTTAGAGGAACATATATAAACGCCAAAATCTAAGTGAAAGCAATACATGAAAATCATCATGTATGCATGAAATTTCAACGATGTCCAAACATATTTATGACGTCCCCGGAAAGGAAACAAACTATCTCCATCTAATTCCTTAATCCTGAGGGACAGGTCAGGTCCCAGATGTAACAGTGGGCGCGCGCTCCTATCTCCATGGCAGCCTAGATCACGCTACAGATACCGATACCGCTCGGATGCTGCGCTGGAGCGCGACTGCGCAGGCGCGATCAGTCTGGGAGCCCGCAGATTGCAGTGCCTCAAGTGCTAGGGGCACACAGATCCTCTAGCAGCCACTGCGCGACGTTACCATGAGCTTCTCCATCCCATTGACATATACTCAACATATTTTTTTCTCTTTCACGCCCAGAGCCAGCTCTCCAGAACAGCCAGCGAACCTGACCCGCGCGGCCCGACCACATAATGCACGGGGGAAAGCGAGGGCTGGTGGCACCACAGAACACTTTTTTGGAAAATATTGTCAGACGCTCAAGTGGTAAGAAAACTAGATAAACATTTCAGATGATCAAAAATGAAAACGGGCAACGGAATGTTCTAAAAGTGGGTTCTTTCTTTGCATGTTAAGTTGTTATTTTATGGCGAAAAGTAAATTAAAGGTGTGTTTGATCCAGCCACTTGCCGATCGCTCAAAAGTACAATTCCTTAGTAAAGTTATAGCACTGCTGCAATACACCCCAGTTAATTAAGGATGGTTTTTTTGCCCGTCACACGGGCAGCGGACAAAGTGCAGCGGCATACGGGTCGGGGTTGCTCTTAAGGCGCTGACTACTGTGGGAACTCCTCGGCAGTTTGAATTATGTAAAAAAATCTTAAGCATTTGCTGTATATCGCTCTTTGTCAAATAATAGTGCACCTTGTTGAACAGGTTTTGTATGCAGTCACCTAATGTGCAAGGTATTAGCTAAGGACCGGGTTCAGACACCGGAGACCCGTGAAGTAATCAGCAGCTGCGTTACAGCTCAGACGATCGCTTTCAAACTGGCGACTTATTTGTAGAAAAATCAATTGATTAAATTGGACTTAGTATCTTGTTCTAGAATTAAGAGACCTTTGGTATATAGGCTATAAAAACGGGCTGAATTGCTTCGAAAGTCTGTTTTCTACATGAACAATTAAAACAATGTTAATTTGTAACCAAACTTGCGGCTATATACAAAATACACATGTGTACAATGTAAAACATGGAACATTCATTTATATAATATTAGGAAGTAGTGTTTTTTGCAAACGAATATTCTTTATTTGGAGCCATATGATTTGCTGCTTTTATGCAGCACAAGTGCTGGAAGCTAAATCATCAGCCTTTTACGTAAACGGGAGCTTTTGTTGATTTAACATGGGTTTTTAAGCTTGATAGTTTCTTATTGAAAGTTATAATACAGATGAATGGATTGAAATGGGTGTTTTTTTATCTACATGTACCGGAAAATTAAGGTTTTCCTTAATTACAGAAATTACAGAATTGCTTAAGCAATACGAATTAGGCTGCATGGTGAATGAGTTTGTAGCCGTAATTTGCTCTTCATAAAACTTCATTTTCAGAAATCTGAAAAATTCAGTGAGATGAGTCACACAGTTTATTTACTGCTCATTTAAAACCACCGGCTCTTAAAATAGATAGATTATTAATTGCATTCTCTTTAACAATTGAATTACATTTACATTTGGTGGGTTCATGGTTAATTTGCTCGCTGGTTGATTATTTAATCGTAATAAAGAGTGGTACAGTACGTGTGACACAGATAAAAGGAATTCTTTATTTCAGATTTACAGATTTCTGTAGTTTGCAGTCACAACTTATGACGCATGTACACTGGAAAGAATTCAATTTCTGCATCATTACAATAAGTACCTGGATTATACTTCAAATGTCTGGATTCCTAAAGATCAATACCGTGGTTTGACTGCTGGATAAAAGTGATAAGCAATGTTGTAGACCTTTGACAATTTTTGCCTTATGGTTAAGTAATAATGCCATCAAATGCTCAGGTACACCGACGTCTACAGGAACGAAACATAAAGAATGTTACTGTAGCCCAATGGACCGCCTATTGGATTTCGTCAGTTAAAAGCAGCTAATTTCTAGACGAAATAAGCTAATTTCTAGACGAATAATAAATACAATTCGAAATAATTGGTTACAAAATGCAATTGGTGTACCGTAGGTTTTGTTTTTCAATTAAGTTCTTCGAACACTTTATTCCCGGGGATATCTATAGGATTATATAATCACAAAATATAACATCCGCGAGGGCAGCGAAAACCTTTTAGCTAATCTTACTTGCGAGTTTCATTTGAATCCCTTAGTTTTTAGGAAGCAAATTTGGTGGATAATTATTTGGGGAAATGCTGGGCATTCACCAGTAGGGGTCAGATTTGGACACATGGACAACCAGCGCTTTTCCAAAACCTAGACCGCGTTTGCCGTTCATGATATCGCGCTTCTTCCCGACTTCGAACTACACGGTTATTCACTGAACTGGCTCACGGGCGAATTGCTTTTCAATACGCGCACGCGTTCCCGAGAGTGCACGCTACCAAACCCGGCGTTACTGGGTTTCATAACGCATTGATACAAATATATTGGGTATTTAGTACATAACAACTAACAGAAACATATTATATGAACTGAAAATGTTCTCACAGGCAGAGATCTGCAGACTCCCAAAGTGGAAAAGAGACTGAATTTGTGTGCGTGTGTGTGTGTCAGCATATGCCTTGAGATTATCAACGTGAGAATCTCGAGTTCTTGTCCAAAACTCAACCTCTCTCTGAATAAGCCAATTAATTAGTGTCACACTGATTAGTGGCTTTTGTATTTACAGAACGTCAGCTTTTTTTTGGTAGTTTAAGTAAAGCAGCATTTGTGACGTAAGTTGATAACTTCTGGCGCCTGATTTAACATTGGTCTGTACAGTAAGATGGGCAAATCAAAATGACAGAAGGGCATTAGGTTGAGCAGGGCTGCAGGGGGGGACAAAAGTGCGAGAGAGACCTGGACGTTCCTGTACAGGACACCTTGGCACTTTTGAATGGTCTTTGCACGTGATGTACTTCCCCTGCATGAATGTCACCGCTCAGCATGTACCCTTACACATCTCCTGGTGGCACTGGCACTCAGCATGTGCCCTTACACATCCCCCAGTGGCACTGGCGCTCAGCACGTACCCTTGCACATCTCCTGGTGGCTTACAGACTTGCGCTAACTAGTGTGGGTTATCATTATTCACAATGGACGGAAACACCACGCCTAGAGCCACGTTAAGGAGAAATGGCGGGCTGGTCTGTCCGTTAAATATAATGCGTGTGCATGGAGTAGGCCATATGTTTAATTATTTTAAACACTGACAAACATGTAAACACAGGAATCCAAAGTTTACCTTCTAGAAAGCCATAGCTGATCTTGTGTTTCTACAATAAAAGGGGTCAACCAGTGTCTATGTAAGATAAAATATGAAATATCCTTAAACTGAGTTTGTTGAATTTCCATTAATAAAACAGAAGTCCTTTGCAGCTTCGTGTCAGTACTGACGGTGTAAGTGCTCTCGCTAAATGAAGAAATGTGGCAGAGTGAAACATGGATATGGTTGGGAGAAGGATATGTGACACCGGTAAAGGAAAGGACGATGTGATGTGGCAAAGGAAAGAGGTTTATAAACTTCTCTCTCAGTACACGCTCCTCGCGTAAGGCGAGTGGCCAGCTGGAATTCGAAGTACCATCCCGTACGAAAGTGAATATAACAACGGCCAAATTAACAAGAGATGAACGTGTGACAATTAAAGTCACTTCATAGAAAGAATACACAAAAAAAAATCATCCCTTTGAAAAAATTTGAATCAACGCGTTTTTGCGCATACAAATACATGCAATGTATTTTCGTTTTTTCCCCAAAGCTGAAAAATTATGCCTGAAATACTTTTTGATAGCTGAAAATGTCTTTTAGCCGGTGTCACTGCCATTTCTCTGTTGACGAAAGATTTTCTCTCGTCCGGTCAGCTACTATAAAGTACGAAGAGCCAGTTTCCCGAGGGCCGGAGAAGTACACAATGTTGTCTGAAGTACAAATGAAGCGATTCTCCACTGATGGGATAATGATCGCTTGTTGGTGCGCAGATAGCTCCCTCCTTAAGGTCCCTCTGTTTACAGTAATGCCACCCTGGGTTTTATAAGCGTTTGCGTTCAGACTGCCGGAAACCTGTGTTTGCTTCACTGGCCATTCGTCTCCCGGAGCGCCTCGCCGTTTTAAGGCTTATGTAACACCGACAGCCAAAGCCTCGGGCTGATTTTAGCAAGAAAAAATCAGCCACCGAGTTCCAGCACAGAGAATTATGACGAGGGTGTAACGGGGAGATGTGATGCATTGGATACCGCGTTCAAGGGGCTTCCTGATGGAGGTCTTTGAAGTTACTTTTCTTATGGCGCGTAACTGAAACACGGTGACGTATATTAATGTAAAAAGACGCGTATGATGTATGAATATGGTTTTGATTTTTCAAGTAATATGCCTATAATGTAAGGAATTAGAATACATGCACTCCGATTTTGAGCTGATTTTCCCTCATTTTGAAATTGGTGGGCTCACTCTGAAAGTAGACTTTTACATAACATCCTACTCAGTAATACACAACAAGGTGCAGGGTGTTAACTTACTAACACAAGTGCTTTCTCTTTGCTGAACCCCATATGAAAAATAGCAGTACAGCTACTGTGACTTTTTTGGTGTGAATTTTATTGCATTTTATAGCTACCCCTTCAGCTTCTCACCGTACCGCTATAGACGCATTATTATAGCAACACGCGGTGTTGGGTTCCTTCCTCTGGCAGTCCTGCGCGGGGTGCCGGACCCGATCATTTGGGGTTGAAATGACACACTTTTGGGCAGCCCTGTCTCTCTCCGGCTCGTGGGCTGTCTCTGCAGGTGCCAGCCCATCGCAAATTAGTGAGTTTCTAAAGAGGGTGAAACCTGCTGTGGTGTTCTGGCATAAGGCCGGCTAACGCGGCTTGGCTTACTTATAGATTAATGGATGTTAATGCTGACACAGACCGAGGTGCTCTGCTGCTCTGTAAGTGTGTGTGTGTGTGTGTGTGTGTGTGTGGGGGGGGGGGGTTACTATCATATACCGTATACGGACAGCTGACACTGGTTCACTGGTTCACCTGGTTTTGCCTCCCGAAACCCTTCAACATGGAGCCCTGGCAGATCACCAGCTCCTGTCACCAGACCACAATCGGTCCACGCAGCGGCTCCGGGAAAATGAAACCGCTGACAGCTGCTCGGCGTCACATGCGAGTCCGCTCGATGCCAGACAATGGCTGTCTGACAGATCTTTCAATGATTTTATAACAAGCCTTTCTTAGATTCTTATTTAATGTACACTAATACGTTGAGTGAGAGCCTTTGTGGCAAAGCGGTGCCACACGCAAATCTGATAAGGTCGACGCCGCCTTTAGCGTCGTACATAGTGCGTTACGGCGCGCTCCTGGTGTTTATGCGCAGCTGAGAGACCCAGGCAACTAAATCATTCATCTGATCTGATATTAATGTATATAAATATCCACTAGAATATTAAGCAAAGAAAGAGCGGTAAAACTCACATACACCTAAACAGCGGTGTTAATTTCTGATCCCCAGCAAAAAGAGATTTTGCAGTTTAGCGCTGCGCGCCAAGTTGCCTTTTACCTCCTGCTGGACATTTCACAGCAGCATCGGAGTAGCTCAGATTCACCTGGAACGTAAACCAGTTAACTTCAGGTCATTCATCCATATTTTTCCCACAATACCACCTGCTACTGCGTAGATTTTGTAGTTAAAAAAATTTAAACCAAACTTTATCCATGCTTGCACAATTGGTACTGGTCACAAAACTTTGTGCGTAGGAACCTAAAACGCACATTGGTAACAATGCGCTATTAAGTGTTTCTATAAAACGATTTCTGCATCTGTCATTTACATTTACGTAATAAAGAAATGTAAACGTTTTCCCTTAAAAAAATTCTGTTAGAAAAGGCAGCGCGAGATGGCTTCCTTTTAGCGTGACTCTATGTCTGCATATTCTCTGTGCTTACGTATGTAGGGCACTCTAAGAAAATGAACACGCTTGGGACCTCATTATTAGCAAGCCCACATAAATATTGCATCAGTTTGATTTAGTGAGCAATTACCTGCTTATTGTTTAAGATGTCAGTCAACGAGAACAAAACAGAGGAGGCTTTCAGGGGCTTTCAGGCCGGTGATGAGATGGACCCCAGTGTGCAAGCTGTGTTCCCTTAGAGGTGACTTCCTGTGGCAGTCGGTGCCTGGGTGACTGAGCTGTGCTTGGCACTTATGGGGGCAGTGTAATGTTGAGTGGTGCAGCTGTCTGAACTTCGGTGAGATACAAGTTCTGCCACTGGTCACGGGGCAAGTGCGGGGGCCCCGGTGCCTATAATCGAAATGCGTGGATACAGGACACAAGGCAGGGGGAGCTCTGGGTCAGATGTCAGTCCATGGGGACACGTGGACAACAAGTAAAGTCTATGCACAGCCTGGGGAGCAACCGGATCTGTCACTGCGAGGGTGTGAGGCATCACTGTCACCCACTGCATCCAACGGCAATCCCTGTGCTACAAGCTAAGGGGACCTGGAGCCTGTCCCACAAAGCAGGGGAGCAGCTTGGACCAAGCCCAGACGTGCAGGGAGCTCCATTTGGTGCATTTAGAATACGATATAAAACGCGGAATCAGCATTAACTGTATGACAATGAAATTCACATTTACATTCTGGCAAAGTTCTGCTTCAGACCAGAAACTCTGAAGGATCTGTCCGATGGTGCAACAGGGTCCACGTTGTGGATGTGGGTGTAGTTATGGAGGATCTGTCTGATGGTGCGACAGGGTCCACGTTGTGGGTGTGGGTGTAGTTATGGAGGATCTGTCTGATGGTGCGACAGGGTCCACGTTGTGGGTGTGGGTGTAGTTATGGAGGATCTGTCCGATGGTGCAACAGGGTCCACGTTGTGGATGTGGGTGTAGTTATGGAGGATCTGTCTGATGGTGCGACAGGGTCCACGTTGTGGGTGTGGGTGTAGTTATGGAGGATCTGTCTGATGGTGCGATAGGGTCCACGTTGTGGGTGTGGGTGTAGTTTAGGAGGATCTGTCTGATGGTGCGACAGGGTCCACGTTGTGGGTGTAGTAATGGAGGATCTGTCCGATGGTGCGACAGGGTCCACGTTGTGGGTGTGGGTGTAGTTATGGAGGATCTGTCCGATGGTGCGACAGGGTCCACGTTGTGGGTGTGGGTGTAGTAATGGAGGATCTGTCCGATGGTGCGACAGGGTCCACGTTGTGGGTGTGGGTGTAGTTATGGAGGATCTGTCCGATGGTGCGACAGGGTCCACGTTGTGGGTGTGGGTGTAGTTATGGAGGATCTGTCCGATGGTGCGACAGGGTCCACGTTGTGGGTGTAGTTATGGAGGATCTGTCCGATGGTGCGACAGGGTCCACGTTGTGGGTGTGGGTGTAGTTATGGAGGATCTGTCCGATGGTGCGACAGGGTCCACGTTGTGGGTGTAGTTATGGAGGATCTGTCCGATGGTGCGACAGGGTCCACGTTGTGGGTGTGGGTGTAGTTATGGAGGATCTGTCCGATGGTGCGACAGGGTCCACGTTGTGGGTGTAGTTATGGAGGATCTGTCCGATGGTGCGACAGGGTCCACGTTGTGGGTGTGGGTGTAGTTATGGAGGATCTGTCCGATGGTGCGACAGGGTCCACGTTGTGGGTGTGGGTGTAGTTATGGAGGACTACACTAGAAGCCATTTCTGTCTGCTGACAGTGAGGGGGGTAGATTCTGCAAAGTAAATATTGAGTTTTGGGCTCTATAATGGCTACAGAAATTATCACGAGATAAAAAGGGTCATATGTGACATTTCACAGCCTCGACGTGCCTATATAACGTCACAGTTACTTAGTTACAGCACAGTTGACATTAGGGGCAGCATGGTGGTCCAGTGGTTAGCACTGTCACCTCTGGGTCCTGGGTTCGAGTCTCCACCATGGTTCTATGTGTGTGGAGTTTGCATGTTCTCCCCCTGGCATCATGGGGTTTCCTTCAGGTACTCCGGTTTCCCCCCTCAGTCCAAAAACATGCTGAGGTTAATTGCAGTTTCCAAATTGTGGCTGTGTGACCTTTGATGGGTTGGCGCCCCATCCTGGGTTGTTGCCATATGCTCCCCCCTGCAGAAGCCTTAATAGGGCAAGTGGATGGATGGATGGATGGACAGATTTTTATATGAAAATGCTTGGATATTGAAATCCATATTGCCCATTATTGTAATTAATGCATCACAGTTTCTTAATTATATCAGAGTTGACATCTTCACACTCCATATATTTGTATATTGACAGACATAAGCTTGACTGTGTATACACATTTTTCAGAAGGATGAAGACTGAGCAGATCCATGTGGTAATAAGGGGCACAAACGTTCCTTTAAAATGATTTAGCTTTTCTATACTGAGCAATATTGTCTCTATGTGGGAGCATGAGGTAGGGTTTGTATGTGTAGATACTGAAAATGGTTCATCTCACACCTGAGCTCAGACAAAGGTGACAACATGGGCTTGGATTTGCATGGAGAGCTAAGCTAGAAAGGGGCATGAGTCCGCAGGCCTGCATCTGTCACGAGAGTTTCATTGAACTTTCGTCATTTTCTGCTTGTTTTGTGGCGCAGAAACCAGCTTCCTCCTCGGGAACGCCCAGATCGTGGAGTGGCCCGTGGTCTACAGTAATGACGGGTTCTGCAAGCTGTCTGGGTACCACAGGGCTCAGGTGATGCAGAAGAGCAGCACGTGCAGGTAAGCTGCCTCCACAGCCTCCACCTGGAGGTCCTCATTACGAGGAGAACGGGAAGCCTGCGTGCTGCCGAAGCCTCAGTGTCCTTCCCGCTCGGGCGCGTTATGATGCAGTGAGTTCATATCCTGAAATGACCTAATTACTCAGACGGGTTTATGAACTACTGCTTATTAATAAACTGTAGAACAAGAGTTATAAATATCCTGGCTTAATTTTCAGTAGACATAAGATGCATTGTTATTGCTATTGTTATTGTTGAAATGGTTACTTTGTTTCTTATCAGATGCATGCATTGAAGTTGAAATTTTAGCCTTTAACACAGAAAATATATAATAGAAGCACGGTGGGGTGGCTGCCTTCCGTAGGAGTCCCACAGCAGACAGTCCGTGTCCTCAGCTGCTTTGCTGCATACTGTCCTTCCCAGAAGGATCTGGACAACTGACAGAAGCCGTATTTGATCATATTGATCTCCATGTCTGCTGCTTCGTTGTTGTCTGAGCAATTGAGCCTCACAGCTTTCTGCTTCCTTAATGGCCACTAGTGTTTTGCCTCTCATCCTTCTAACTTGCGTGGTGAGAAGCTGAAGCTTAACGTGCAAAGAGCCCGGAGATCATGTCTCACTAACAGACGTGAGCCTGGGCGATCAGCTCCCGGACATCTCCGTTGCCATGGCGCTGCATGCAGGGTGGCACGCCCCCCCCCCCCCCCCCCGGTGGAGCTGTGTGCCCCTGTCCACTCAGACATCCTGTCTCCCTCAGAATGTCCAATACGGGGTTTTGTGCTTGTTAAAGGGCTGAGCGGTATGACATCGCTGTTGCCATGGGGATCTCCTCCTGTTTACCTGAGTGGCTCTTCAAGGATAAAGCAGAAGCAGATGCCTGTGGAGGCTTAGACATGGACCTATGCAGCGGTATCATGTCATGCGATGATATCGAAATATGTTATTAACTGTGGAAGTGAACAGACAGCTGATTCATGATAACCGTTAATAACTGCATTAATAACCTCTGGGTTTAATATGCCGCATTGTGCCAATGACTGTAGCAGTAGACACCTGTATTATTAAAGGCAGAATGCATTTGAAATGCTGCTCTGATTGCATATTAATTAATTGCTAATTCACTAATCGGCAGAGATTGCGGCTGCAGCCATTGCGCAGTACATATAGAGCTGGACGTTTTTGCAAGTTTCAGTTGCAGGCTTGTTCCCTGGGTACAGCTGGCAGACGTCTGCAGTCTCACGGAGCGGATCGCTGCTCTGCAGGCTCCTGTTAGCTAAGGCGCATCGTGGTAAAGGTCAGGACCAAGACGTCTACCTGAGGAGTATAAGAAGAGCCTGAAGTTCGCAGCCGTACAACCGAGAAATCGATGAAGAGCCTCACTTAGCGATACTGCCTCTTGCGAAGATGCTTCTGGAAAGCGGCTTTAGATGTGGTGCTCTCTGCTGTACAGAGCAGTGAAGGGTACTGATGGTTTCCTTTCTGACCTCTTATTGGTGCATGTGCACTGTAGGCTCCCACTTTGGAATTACAGTGCTGATGTTCTGAAGACCTGATCTGGACGAAAAGGGGAGGGGAAAATGTGTTCGTGGTGTTGGAATAAAAATGACCATTTTTAATAACCTTCAGTTTGGTCTGATTGGATTGTCTGCTCTTTGCCTCGCCTCTTGGCTCAACCCAATCATGCAGAGTAAGTAGGTTATGTGGCAGCTGCCAGAACCAATCAGAATAGCCAATGGCCAGTGGTAGGTAGGACACCATTGTTTTCAGTGCAGTCACACATCGGTGTTGGTTCTTTGCCCTGTTCCTTCCTATCAACATAACTGCACTGATTCCACCTCATGATCTCTCTGCCTCTTTTGCACCCCTTCCTTCTTCTGTTCCTCTTTTTTAACAGTTTTATGTACGGAGAACTGACTGACAAGAAGACAATAGAGAAGGTCCGACAGACCTTTGATAACTATGAGTCCAACTGCTTTGAAGTGCTTCTGTATAAGAAGAACAGTGAGTACTGCAGAGGATGCCACCGATCACTCCAGATGAAAGGCCATTCAGTGTCCCTTCGGCACCTCATTGCCCTTTAAAAAGGCTTTTGTTTTCTGTCTGTAGATGCCATCACCTTATGAACACGAGTGCAATATTCTGTGTTTAAAGCTGCTTGCAGTGAAGTTCAGAGAAGCCTCACTGAATTCAAAAATGGCTAGAAAAAAATTGATATTGTGAAGTTTTTCACAATATTTTTTTCCACCAAGTCGCCAAGGCATTTGACCATTCCCAGGACCATTTTCATTCACTGTACTGTGTGCTGCGTCAGAGAGCCATTTTAATTTTCACTCTGAACATTGAGCTATAGTGTTTCCATTATGCTGTTTTTTTGGCCTCCCCCTAGTGGTGACTGCCAGAGTTGCATGCTTGTGTGTAAGGGCACTGTCTCTTCCCTGTCTTTCCCAATGTGCCAGGAACACCAGTATGGCTCTATATGCAGATTGCACCAATCAGGAATGAGAATGACAAGGTTGTCCTGTTCCTGTGCACGTTCAAAGACATCACCGTCTTCAAGCAGCCCATTGAGGACGAAACCACTAGAGGTAGGTGGTAGCCCAGGTGGTAGCCCATGTGGTAGCCCAGGGTGTCCTGCGAAGGGCTCAGCTCAGAGATCCTGTCACGATATAAGTTCGTAAGGTAAAACTGTCCTTCAGACAAAGCGTCCTGGAAAACCGCTAAAACTAAACTTAGTTTTCAGCAAGAGGCTTTTGTATTTTTAAAAACAGATAACATCCGAAGGAGATGTGTTTTTTTGTTTGAGGTGTATTTTACTATGGGTCTGATAACAATGGAGAGGTTTGCATTTGAGCATCACCATCCTAGGCAGTATGACAGTCAGCACAATGGATAGTGGATGATCACTGTTAGTTATGCCCCTGGGTCCCTGCAAAACTGAAACATCTGTCCTCTGAAAAGAAGCTGTCCCCTGGGAGACAGACAGCAACCCACCCTTTAGAATAGCGCCCCGCTCTCTGAATGCGGAGACTGACTTGTTTTGGAGCTCTATTAATTAAGCATATCTGCGTGCAGGGTGCTCTGATGCTGAAGAAACATATTCGAACCATATTGTCAACGTTTGGTCGATAAGTCCGTGAATAATGTTAATAGGTGCTACTGACTGCCGAGTCTCTCCACACTAAGAGTGATGTCACTGGCTTTCACTCCATAAGAACAAACATTATGGTCATCTCATGCTGTTTACCTGTCATTACATTAAACTAAAATGGTTCTGCAGTTCCCTGCGATGGGTTGGCGCCCCCTCCTGGTTTGTTCCCTGCCTTGCGCCCTGTGATGGGTTGGCGCCCCCTCCTGGTTTGTTCCCTGCCTTGTGCCCTGTGATGGGTTGGCGCCCCCTCCTGGTTTGTTCCCTGCCTTGCGCCCTGTGATGGGTTGGTGCCCCATCCTGGTTTGTTCCCTGCCTTGCACCCACAGCCTCCGGGATAGACTCCAGATCCCCCATGACCCCAGAAAATGGATGGAGGTTGGGTTCTGGAGTTGGCTTCATATGCAGGGAGCTTGAGAATCCGCGCCCCAGTAGATTGGGGCTGCTTGGTTGTTTCCATGTTATTCTGTGAGGGTCTCCCATCACCTACAAACACAGCATACAGTGCTTTGCTTAGAGGGCCAAGGGCCCAGCAGGTGAGCCTCTACTTGAGGTGTGTGCACAGGTCTGAAAGGGCACTTGTGCACTGGGAGTCTTCTGTCTGAATCTGACCTGTAACTGCAACAAAGCTGTATTCAGTTTTTTTACAAAGTCAAATTTAAGTAAAGTAGCATCATTGCCCCCCGTTCACTCCAGTAGGTGCCAGTAAGAATCGCGAAACCTTCATGCCCTGGTGTGGGGGAGCATTTATGATACAGATTGGCAAACAGCCCCAGCAGATCTGTGGGCTAGAGGCATTCCCCTCCAGCTGTGGAGACCTGCAGCCTCCCATCCCCTCCAGCTGTGGAGACCTGCAGCCTCCCATCCCCTCCAGCTGTGGAGACCTGCAGCCTCCCATCCCCTCCAGCTGTGGATACCTGCAGCCTCCCATCCTCTCCAGCTGTGGAGACCTGCAGCCTCCCATCCTCTCCAGCTGTGGAGACCTGCAGCCTCCCATCCCCTCCAGCTGTGGAGACCTGCAGCCTCCCATCCCCTCCAGCTGTGGATACCTGCAGCCTCCCATCCTCTCCAGCTGTGGAGACCTGCAGCCTCCCATCCTCTCCAGCTGTGGAGACCTGCAGCCTCCCATCCCCTCCAGCTGTGGAGACCTGCAACCTCCCATCCCCTCCAGCTGTGGAGACCTGCAGCCTCCCATCCCCTCCAGCTGTGGAGACCTGCAGCCTCCCATCCCCTCCAGCTGTGGAGACCTGCAGCCTCCCATCCCCTCCAGCTGTGGATACCTGCAGCCTCCCATCCTCTCCAGCTGTGGAGACCTGCAGCCTCCCATCCTCTCCAGCTGTGGAGACCTGCAGCCTCCCATCCCCTCCAGCTGTGGATACCTGCAGCCTCCCATCCTCTCCAGCTGTGGAGACCTGCAGCCTCCCATCCTCTCCAGCTGTGGAGACCTGCAGCCTCCCATCCCCTCCAGCTGTGGAGACCTGCAACCTCCCATCCCCTCCAGCTGTGGAGACCTGCAGCCTCCCATCCCCTCCAGCTGTGGAGACCTGCAGCCTCCCATCCCCTCCAGCTGTGGAGACCTGCAACCTCCCATCCCCTCCAGCTGTGGAGACCTGCAGCCTCCCATCCCCTCCAGCTGTGGAGACCTGCAGCCTCCCATCCCCTCCAGCTGTGGAGACCTGCAGCCTCCCATCCCCTCCAGCTGTGGAGACCTGCAGCCTCCCATCCCCTCCAGCTGTGGATACCTGAAGCCTCCCATCCCCTCCAGCTGTGGATACCTGCAGCCTCCCATCCCCTCCAGCTGTGGAGACCTGCAGCCTCCCATCCCCTCCAGCTGTGGAGACCTGAAGCCTCCCATCCCCTCCAGCTGTGGAGACCTGCAGCCTCCCATCCCCTCCAGCTGTGGAGACCTGCAGCCTCCCATCCCCTCCAGCTGTGGAGACCTGCAGCCTCCCATCCCCTCCAGCTGTGGAGACCTGCAGCCTCCCATCCTCTCCAGCTGTGGAGACCTGCAGCCTCCCATCCCCTCCAGCTGTGGATACCTGCAGCCTCCCATCCTCTCCAGCTGTGGAGACCTGCAGCCTCCCATCCTCTCCAGCTGTGGAGACCTGCAGCCTCCCATCCCCTCCAGCTGTGGAGACCTGCAGCCTCCCATCCCCTCCAGCTGTGGAGACCTGCAGCCTCCCATCCCCTCCAGCTGTGGAGACCTGCAGCCTCCCATCCCCTCCAGCTGTGGAGACCTGCATCCTCCCATCCCCTCCAGCTGTGGATACCTGCAGCCTCCCATCCCCTCCAGCTGTGGAGACCTGCAGCCTCCCATCCCCTCCAGCTATTTTTAAAGAGCAGACTCTATAAACCAGCTGGGAGTTAATTGGGACAAAGTCTGCCAGATAAACACAGCATACCACCACATTCTACACTACAGCTATAGTGCATTTAAGAAACAGAACAGGAAAAAGTAACAAAGTGAGTATTGAGGACTGGAGTAATCTAGAGAAATGTAGAGTAATCTGACAAGACAAGCTAGCCCTGGTCTGTGAGAGCTGGAGTTCTGCCAAGATTACAATAGACCCATGAATTCCTTTCCACTGAACATCCTCCTGTACAGTTAATACAATTTATTTAATGTTGATTGACATCTGAAGGAGGAGATGACCTGATTTACTATCTAAATAAGTACTTCAATAAAGCAATTAAGGGCGTAAGTATTATTATACGATCACGGTTGAGTACCTCTATCTATAACTTTGATCTCTGCTGAAAAAACAAGGGAAATTGCAAAACAACAAATGTTTGTTACTGCCATTTTTATGTAGCCAGTAGTATTACTGAGTGGGCTACACTGAGCTATAACACTTTTTGTTGGTCTTCAGGAAGCTCCATCACATTGAGGAAGGTGGCATTGAAGCATCCCATTGGCCAGATTGGTCTGGTTGATTTGTATATGATGTCCTCATGGCCTGGCATGCGAGGAGCTCATTTTGGGGCTGAGTATGGTGTCCGTGATAGACCCCACATTGGTGGCAGTGAAGAAGCTTATGCTGAATCCAGGAAGGAGGCAGTGGAGCCTGTGATGGAGGCCTGGACTGGGCCTGGGATGGAGCTCAGGAGTATTTTGTAAAGGTCTATGATGTTGGCTGTGATTGAAGCTCATGAAGGGAACTGTGATCAAACGTGTGAACAGTGTAGCCCAGACATACAGTGAAGGGCAGGCAGATGGTAGGAAGGAATATAAAGGCAGACGGTGCCTAACCTCACATTACAGGGAGAAAGACACAGTCCTCTGTAGGAAGGGTGCCGGGAAAGGGACACGCTTTTTTAACCAGATCAAGACAGTACTTCATTGTCTATCAACAGACTAGGGCCAGTTAGTGAGTCAGTTCTCCCTCAGTGTCTCACTGGGCGCCTAACTGGCTTTTGCTTGTGGGTTATGTCAGGCCAGGCAGGACGACAGGAACACTGCTGATCATCTGTCTGTGTGCACTGCTGAAAGGCTCACAGCTGCCTCTTCTCTTCATACATATTCTCATGCATATGCTGTTAAACATACTTGGGGCTGCCACCAGCATGACAATGGGACTCAACAGTTACTCATGTATGATAAATAAGTTGTATTCTCTCCCTCTTTCAGTGACCCAACAGAGTTTGGTCCAGACTTTCATTATTACCAAGATAATCCCCAGCTGATTCCTTAAGAAACAAGGAATAAACCAGGAAAAGGGTCATTAAAGTGGTGTGTGATAAAGCAGCATCCCTGGATACTTCTCAGGCGTTCATGTTGAAGACAAGGATGCCTTTAATTGTCAGCTTGTAGAACAGATCTGTGTTTATTAGGTCAGTTGAGATTTGGTATTTTCTACCAATTTGAAGAAAAAGGTGTCTGTTGTGATGAGCTCAGCAGAAACTTCAGGAAAGTGAATGGTGACGTATAGCATTCAGGTTTACTTACAACTGAGCTTACAGCGATGAAATTATTTGATTGGTAAGTATCATCTTTCACTGGCTGCCCACTGGAGAGGTGACTGCACTTGGTTAATCGCACCCACAGGATGGACCAAGTTTGCGCGGCTGACGCGGGCGCTCACCAACAGCCGTAGCACCATGCAGCAGCTGGCGCCCATGAACAAGACCGAGGTCAGCCACAAGCACTCACGATTGGCTGAGGTGAGCAGGACCGCCGTGCAACAAGACACTGTCACGCTCAGTACCTGCTCTGTTCCAGAATCTGCACTGATGTTCTCATGTGACGGTTCTAGTATATCTACTATCACTAAAGAAACATCTGTCCATCCGTTCTTTCATGCACTTATCGAGCAGAGGGTTGGCACAGAACCACCAACATTGTGTGAAACAGGAAATCAAAGCAGGTACATTTGTCTGCAGATAGTAGGGGGACGGCAGGGTAGTGGATTCTGGAAGCTTCCGTTATGCCCTCATGGTTTATTCACTCAGCAACATGCGGCTGGGTAGATCTGGGTAAGAGACAGACTGGTGCTGAGGTTAACTGGAATTGGTGGAAGGTGAGGCTATAAGGAGACGCCACAAAGGGACACAGGACAGCTAATGCGTTTCCTCCTTCTCCTCCTAGGTTATTGTCACATCAGTCTGCATGTAGAGTGCTTTAGTGGTGATGTAATGCTCTTGTCTTGAACTTTCGGCACCTTACTCTTGTGGAACATGAAATCCCCTCATGCTTGAACCTGGAGGATCCTTTAACAATGTGATCTCCTCACGGATTGCAGGCACTGCAGCTGGGCTCGGACATCCTCCCCCAGTACAAGCAGGAGGCACCCAAGACCCCACCGCACATTATTCTGCACTACTGCACCTTCAAGACTACATGGGACTGGATCATCCTCATCCTCACCTTCTACACAGCCATCATGGTGCCCTACAATGTATCTTTCAAGAACAAGCAGAACAACATCGCTTGGCTGGTAGTGGACAGCGTGGTGGATGTCATCTTCCTGGTGGACATTGTGCTGAACTTTCACACCACCTTTGTGGGTCCTGGTGGTGAGGTTATCTCGGACCCAAAGCTAATACGAATGAACTACCTGAAGACATGGTTCGTCATTGACTTGCTTTCCTGCCTTCCCTATGACATCATCAATGCCTTTGAAAACGTGGATGAGGTAAGCCAGCCTATTTGAGCATTTCTTCTGAACTCCTAATAATCTTTAGCCTAGGCTATGTGTTGACTTCCCATTCTCCGCAGTCTTAGAAACCAGAGTTTTGTTAAGCCCAACCTTATAGATGAAAGGGGAGATTATCACTTTCCAGAACAGTGTTTTTTAACAGTGTTTTTTACAAGATGAAATTGTTGCTCCCACTTGCATTTCAATTTAAAGCGATTTTTGATTTTACCATCATAATGTCACATTTGATTTTGGAGGAAAGGCTTTACAGAAAAAAAAACATATCTAAGCAAATATTTCAGACTATAGTGCAGGTGGGAAAAAGGTGACGAGCCACTTGCAGCTCAAAGACAAAGAGGGGTTTATTAAAGAAACAGACCACACGGGGTAAATTGCAAAACAAAAGGACCACAAGGGGTCAACACAAAAAATAGGAAAACAAGGATTAAACACGGACAAAATAAAGAAAGCATAACTTAACACAATCAGGAAGCAGGACTAGGGGGAACCAAGCAGTCTGACATACACACAGTAGCACAAGCACAATGACCAACTACAGAGCAAAGTAAGGCAGCCACTAGAATGCACACAACAACCAGGCTAACGAGAGGGCAGGTGGAGAACATAAGACAATTATCCAATCACTTAGGGTGCAGGACAACGAGCAACAGATGGAACAATTAACAAGCACAGAACTAGGAACACTGAAACTAGAAAACCCAAATCATAAACCGGCATGACTACACTAAAATAATAAAAAGGAATTAAAAAATAAAAACAGGATTAGAAGTGAATTAGACACAAGAATGAGAAAACCTAAGACAGGGAAATAAATAGCAAACAATCACCAGGGAAACAGAAAATAAGTAAATACACAATAACAGATAAAGCTGGCCTTGAACCCACAAGTGCAGGGTCTGTATCATACACTCAACTCATTGAGCCATGCTAGTATGAAGATAGAGGACGGAACAGGATGGCCAGCCCCACCTGCTGGTCAAGCGGGGAAGTGGCATGAAGGGCAGGGACAGCCGGGCGCTGACCCTGACAGTAAAACATAAAAATGTACTGGAGACAGGAATACGGTCAAAGTTATGGCTTTGTCCCATGATGGCTGGATCAAACCCTTTAGTGGTGAATTGATGAGGTCATTAAATATGGGTATACACTCTGTTCTGCTATTGCACAAGTTTCCAAAGCATGGAATGGCTAATATGTGATTGGTAAATAGGGGAAAGCTGTCTGTATAATGTATTATAGAATTATAAAATTTGGGAAAGGCTTGGTTGGGCATTTGCTTAGGTTTTCCCCTGCTCCTGCTTTTTCCATAAGCCCTGTTACTCCTATTGTGTGAGTTTGCATTTTGCAAAGTTTTTTTTTGCATTACTGATGAGCTTTCAGTTCTTGCCGGGCAGCGGGGACCTGAAGTGCTGCATACCCTAAACTTCTGCATGTCTCGGTTGTTAGTGAGCTAGGGAAACATCTCTGGGATCAGGGGTGCCTCCCGTCCGTGGAGCTCTTACCTTACAGAGGAGCTGCTGTGTCTCTTTAGCACTGTCTTGCACACAGACCTCGAAAGTGAGTGCAGCAGAAGATGTATCCTCACGCTCTGTCCTCACGCTCCTGTCCTCACGCTCTGTCCTCACACTCCTGTCCTCACGCTCTGTCCTCACACTCCTGTCCTCACGCTCTGTCCTCACGCTCCTGTCCTCACGCTCCTGTCCTCACGCTCTGTCCTCACACTCCTGTCCTCACGCTCTGTCCTCACGCTCTGTCCTCACGATTCTGTCCTCACGCTCTGTCCTCACACTCCTGTCCTCACGCTCTGTCCTCACAATTCTGTCCTCACGCTCTGTCCTCACGCTCTGTCCTCACGCTCCTGTCCTCACGCTCTGTCCTCACGCTCCTGTCCTCACGCTCTGTCCTCACGATTCTGTCCTCACGCTCTGTCCTCACGCTCTGTCCTCACACTCCTGTCCTCACGCTCTGTCCTCACAATTCTGTCCTCACAATTCTGTCCTCACGCTCTGTCCTCACGCTCTGTCCTCACACTCCTGTCCTCACGCTCCTGTCCTCACGCTCTGTCCTCACACTCCTGTCCTCACGCTCTGTCCTCACGCTCCTGTCCTCACGCTCTGTCCTCACAATTCTGTCCTCACGCTCTGTCCTCACGCTCTGTCCTCACACTCCTGTCCTCACGCTCCTGTCCTCACGCTCCTGTCCTCACAATTCTGTCCTCACGCTCTGTCCTCACACTCCTGTCCTCACGCTCCTGTCCTCACGCTCCTGTCCTCACAATTCTGTCCTCACAATTCTGTCCTCACGCTCTGTCCTCACGCTCCTGTCCTCACGCTCTGTCATCACGATCCTGTCCTCACGGTGCGTTTCCGGCTTTCCTATTGTGCTACTGTGCTTTTCTGAAGAGTTTCATTCAGCTAAATCTTCAATACATCAATATATCGAATGTCAGTTTACACCAGTGTGAACCTTTTTCTTATGCTGAGACTAGTTATATAAGGAAGGAGTTACGTTATAAGCCAGCAGTCCAGTCCCAAGGGCCGCACTGTTCCGGCCCCCGTGATACGGTCATGAGGATTAGGCCGTCATTCCTCCATGATATTGATGTGTGAGGAGCTGCCTGGTCAGATAAGAAATACACTGATGCAGAGAAGCAAGCTGGTTATTTTCACTTTTCTGCACTGACAATAATATGGTCCAACTACGACTCCTTTGATCATAACAAACCATAACTGCTACTTTGTTCTGGCCCAGCAAGATTTAAGATAGACAAGAGTATAAAATATTTATTTCACACATATCCTTATGGTTAACAATAAAACAATATTTCCACCAATAAAGCTTTCATTTTATCATGTGGTTCCAAACCCAGCTGCAGAGATGTGTAATGGATGGTTAGGAGTATGTGGAACTTCCTGAGCTTAAGGTTTATGCTGTGGTGAGTAGAGAGCGAGTAAGTGGGTATTAACTGTGCAAAGACTCTGCTAGTGTCCTGTTTTTTCGCTGAGCTTTATGTTTTTGTATGTAATTGCATGGCGGTGCTGCAGATACCGTAGGTGGAGTAAGAGACCACTTGGGTGATTTTGTTTTTTGGGTGTTAATTTCTGGGGAGATGTCACTGCTATCACCCACGTACAGTGTATTGTTTTTTTATTCCACTTTTCATTCCTTCTGCAAAAGGCGAAATGTAATCACGCCATCGGCGTCGGTCAGGAGAAGCGTCTTCCTCACCCTGCTGACTCTTTAATGTCATTTTCAGGAGTTTACCTTGGCTGTGCCTCCCTGTTTATTCCCAAGTCAGTGATTTGGCATCATTCTGCTGCTTTTATCGGAGCATCTGAGCTGATTGTGTTTCCTCTGCGGACAGTTACAGCGATTCCATGCCGCTTTTTGCCTGCCGACTCAAAAAGCAGTGCGAATGAGGGGCAGACGATCAAAGCTCTTTATAGTCTGCTGGATCAATTAAACACGAAAGGCCTGAGCCATCAGTGATGTCACATAAGCCCACTCGCCTAAAATTAGACGTTTGGCAGAATACGCTAAAGGTCAGCATTAAAACTAGCTGCTTTTGGCAGTGGCTTTCTGTGTGTTGGCGTGGTGTTTATCGTTTAATCTGGTTCAAGCTGCATGATTGAAATGAAATTTAGTGTGCATGACAGGTGAGAAATGGCTTCAGCGTGCAGGAGCCTGGCCAGGGATGTTTTTGCCCAGGATTATTCACCAGTGACGAACGGACCATCGAGAAACAGTAAGAAACCCACGGGGCTCCATGACAATAATCACGGAAGTCAGTGTTTGCCCTGCGATACCTTTCTCTACAGAACCTTCTGGCTTTGCTACGTTTTACAGCTTGGTATTTACTCCAAGCAGTGAAACTTAGGGATGTCACTGCAGGCCTGTCCAGGACCTACCTCAGTATTCTGCCTCTATGAATGAATGAATGAATGAAGGCATTTATTGCCATGGCACAAGGTACAATGAAATTAGAATACTGTCCTTGTTGGTGCAAGAAGGAAAGAAAAGAGAAAGGATACATATATGGGAACAATAAGAAGAGTAGAATATAACATAGACAGAAAATAAGAAAATAGGATTTAAGTAAGTAAATAGAATATAAAACTGATTACAGCCTATGCTGGATGGGATTGGCCCCGACCAGTACAAATGGATGGATGGATGGATTGATGAATGGTATCAATTGTAGGGACTGGAGTATAAACCAACAACCTTCAGGCTACCAGTAAATATCATCAATTGTGATGCTACGTGCTACCATTAAAGAGAACTGTCATTCATTCTTTCTTCTATAGCACTTGTCCTACACTGGGTCACGGCAGTCTATAGTCTATCCCAGAAACAACAAGGGCAAAACAGGAAATAACCCAGGACAGGGCGCCATCCCATCATAGAGAGATTTCAAAATTCAATTTTCTGCTTGTCTTTGACTCCGGCAGACAAACAGAAAGCATATTCTCCATGATCAATCCGAGCCGTATGGCCGCAGTACATCTCCGCATGGCATTAGAGTGCCGATCAGATGCTCATTATCTGAGCTCCAATTGACTGCAGAATATGAGCTAAAGAAGCCTTAATAAGAAGGACTCCCCCCTTATGTGTTTTGCTGCTCACGTTTGAGTTTCCATGGTCACAGGCGTCCGCCTCGCTGTCCGTGCTCCAGCCCCAGCCGCCGCGCAAATCCAATAAGATAGTAAAATCACATCGGGCAGAGATCTCAATACTGCGGCACTTCTGGCCGAATCGAGCCCCGGGTATTACTGCATCAATCCCAGCGTGCTTAAACTGCAATATAGGGAGCCTTTAGTCACGCAAACTGCATGCAGTAACTTGATTTGTTGTGACTGTGCTGAAAATAGTTCCCTCCCCATGGGAAGAGGAGGGGAAGCGGGACTGTGCCCGTGAGCTTTCCTCCCACTGCAGCCGGCACTCAGCTTTAGCATTAGCCTTAGCAGCAGGCGGCATCTGATGTTTGCCTCTGTAAGCCGAACGTTCATGGTTACCTGAGCAAGTACAGGGGGGAGGGGGGCATTGAAGAGGCGGGATTTAGTTACAACTGTTCTTATACAGTAGCTAGGAAGTGATACTTTCTCAAAAGTATAAGTACATGTAACAGTAAGTTACATTTACAGAGTTCTAGATATTTTTGGGAGGGGGCAGAATATAATGGAAGAAGAATTTTGTAAAATTTACAAAAGACCTCTGGGAATCCATAGAGAGCGAGCTCCCCAACGCTGCTGGGCACCCCGGTTTGTAGGGAAAGATGCTCACATGTGCTGTTGGAGGATCTAGGCCCTGTTTACACCTGGTTTTAAAATGCATCATGGGCGATCAGATCTCAAACGGACAGCGCTAGATACAAGTGTGAACAACCACCAAGATGCATTGTGATCCACTCACTAAAACTTACAGACCACTTACAGAGGTGGTCTGGGATGCATTTGACTGCATATTTTTTTGTAGTGTAAATGCTAATAAATGGAGACTACTTTAAAACTGAAAGGCTCCTGTGCTTAGCTAAATAGTTGATGTCTTCACTAATAATTATTAGTGAATAATTATTATTCACTAATAATTAGCATACAATTGGCTATAGTAAGATCAAATGTGAATACAGGTATTTTACAGGTTTTTGCATAACTCTTTAATGTGCTTAGACTCAACACATGAATCGATGTGATAGACGTCTCATAGGAGCTTGTGCTGTTGTAAGTCTTCTTCCATTCATACAGTGGAATATTTGGTTTTGGAATAAAATATGTCCTTAATTGAGTCCTGGTTGATTTCAAAGTAGTTCACCATTAAAATCTGTTGAAGTTAGATATGGCAGGTTGGTGACTGCTTTGGATGCATGTATGTTATGATCTTACACACGAGGTAGTCTTGGGCTCACCTGATGTCGCGTGACCTCAGTCTTTGTGGCACTGTGGTCCCTGACTGCACAGAAGGTTCATCCTAGTTAAGATTAGCAGAAAATCCTGAGGTTGTGGCTTTGAATACTGTTGCTGGCAATCATCACACCACTTCTGGGTTCTTAAGCGAGGCTCTTAATGCTGGCCCTGCGGGGCACTGGGTGCTGGGTGACCCTGATCTCTTTGTAATACAGTGAATTAAGGGTCACTTGGGGACATGATTTAGCTCAATGAAGCACTCGTGCCATTTCTAAGACACCTATGAAGTCCTCTGGCCACCGGCTGCTGTTTACAGGTGTTAACATAGACCACATCGATGTAGCCATAGTGCCGCTTATCTCACTGCATGACTAGCTTCAAGTTCCTCCATTAAACATGGTGTACTATTAATCCACTTTGATATGGCCGTAAGTGCTGTTCGTGTCTTTGAAGGACCCCATTTCAGACCCTTCGTCAGTCAGGCATCTCCGAGAGACGGCCCACCCGCGGGGGAATGCCACGCGGGCAGAGGACTCAGTGCTGCCGGTAACGTGACCCCGCCCACCGCCCTCCGGCCCAAACCCCCCACCCCCCACCCCCAGGCCTGTTGCTCAGAGGTGTGCCTGTGACAGTTAACAGCTCAATGCTCCATCAAAGGAATCCTCATTCGAAGTAATGTTGCAAATAGCAGTCGGTGTCAAAAAAAAAAGACACAGATATACTGTACAGTCAATGCCTGCTGCACCCACGTGGAGAAACAGACACAACCCAGCTACGTAGTGAGATCTCGTCAAAGCCACACTGTAGAAGCAGAGTGTTCAGCTGTACAGCTAGAGCCTGCTATACCCACCCAGAGAAGCAGGGACAGCTATTCTTGTTAATGTGGTTCATTTTTCTCGATCCAGACCCCGTGGGTAAAATTACTGTAGTTCAAGTCTGTCTGAGTTGCCAGGAAGCCTAACTGTATGTGTCACCAGCAAGTGTCTGTCAGTTCTGTCTGAGAGCTCATGTGCTTGGGGTCACCCTTGTCCCTAAGCCACTGAGCCACAAACCAGCCATACACATACAGCCATGGAAAAAATTGAGACCACTCTGTATTTATTAACCAAATCTGCAATTTTAAATCCTGGTTTAATCCTGGTTCTGCTCGCAGAGGCTACACTAGAGCGGCAGGTTGCTTCCAGATTCAAAATTTCTAAGACAGCAGTACACAAGAATAAGGTGAAGCAGGAAACACTGGGAATGATCCAGCCAGGAAAAGGGCGGAAGCGACTTTGTAATGTCAGAAATGACCGTTAACTTTTCCGACAGTTTCTCAGGAATCGGAAGATGACATCAAGTGACCTTCAAAAAGAATAGGAATCATTAAGTGCAGGTGTGAAGGGCACTGCTAGGACAGTTCATATCAGGCTCCTAGAAGCAGGACTGCAGTCCCATAAAGCAAGGAAGAAGCCCTTCATTAATGAGAAGCAGGGAAGAGCCAATCTGGAGTTTGCAAAAAATGTATAGTTTACACAGATGCATACTCATAAATTGAGAAGTGAGTTAAAAAAAAAAATTGTGCTATGCTCTTAATTTTTTCCCGTGGCTCTATGTATAGCCTGCCTGTGCCCAGCTACCTCCTGACTGTGAGCTTAGAAGCTGTCAGTTACACCAAAATGGAAGCCAATGTGAAGTCATAAGGATTACAGGCATGTCTGTGTGTCTCTCTGTTTGCCTGTCTGTCTGTGTGTTTGCCTGCCTGTGTGTCTGTTTGCCTGTCTATATGTGTCTGTCTGTCTGTTTGCCTGTGTGATCGTTTGCCTGTCTGTCTGTATGTGTCTGTCTGTCTGTGTGTTTGCCTGCCTGTGTGTCTACCTGTGTGACTGTTTGCTTGTCTATGTGTCTGTCTCTGTGTTTGCCTGCTTGCCTGTCTGTCTGTCTGTATGTGTGTTTGCCTGTCTGTCTGTCTGTATGCCTGTTTGTGTGTTTGTCTATCTGAGTTTGCTTCTCTGTGTGTCTGTCTGAATGTTGGTCTCTCTGTATGCCTTTTTGTATATCTGTCTATCTGAGTTTGCCTGTCTGTGTGTCTGTCTGTGTATTTGCCTGCCTGTCTGTCTGTCTGTGTGCCTGTATGTTTGATTATTCATTTCTTATTTCCCATAGGGCCTCAGCAGCCTATTCAGTTCCCTTAAGGTGGTCCGGCTTCTGCGTCTGGGCCGCGTGGCCCGTAAGCTGGATCACTATCTGGAGTATGGTGCTGCGGTGCTGGTGCTGCTGGTGTGTGTGTTCGGCTTGGTAGCCCACTGGCTAGCCTGCATCTGGTACAGCATTGGTGACTATGAGGTCATTGATGAGCTCACCAACACCATCAAGACGGACAGCTGGCTGTACCAGCTAGCCAGCAACATCGGGTCTCCGTACCGCTTCAACGCCAGTGGCTCAGGCCAGTGGGAGGGTGGCCCCAGCAAGGACACCCTCTACATCTCCTCCCTCTACTTCACCATGACCAGCCTCACTACTATCGGCTTTGGAAACATTGCTCCCACCACCGATGGCGAGAAGATCTTCTCCGTGGCCATGATGATGGTGGGCTGTGAGTATCCATGGCTCTTCCTTGTCTTTGGAGGGTGAATTTGTGATCTTTGCTTTTGGGGCTTTCAGGAACGTCAGCCATCTCCATGGTCTCTCCTGGCAGTGGTGTCCTTGCTGTCTTTAGGGCTCCTGTAGCATTCTACAGCTTGATTTGATTGGAAACTGGAAATGGGCCATCAAGGTTGTCAGTTGGAAGACGGGTGGTATGAAAGCCAGGTTGTCTTGTGAAGAAGCAGGAGAGGAGCCTGAATGCTGGGTGTTATGGTCATCATGCCAGGTGTAGTGGTGGGCAGCCTCCTGTCTCTGTGAGCTTCTAAGAGCTCCTTGGAGGAAGAAAGGTCACACTGGGGCCCTGTGGTGACGACACAGCGGCATCTCCCTCCCAATCAATGTGGAGAAAGGTTGGCTGAGGTGGCTTTGGGTCTCATCCTGATGGGAAGGGGGGCAATTAAAAGGTTCCCTGCTGTTGCCAGGAAGAGTCCGTCCTCCTGCATTCTGGCTGGCTGCCATTTGAACGCAGAGGGAATCAGAGCAGAGTAGTTAAGTACTTCTATTTTGGGTCTACAGATGCAGTTCTTTTGTCTCTTTTGAGATGTGCAAGCCGCTTCGTGAAAATACCCTGTGAAAAGTGGATGTGATTGGTTGGGTGGCTTGAAAAAGTATTGGTCCGGTTCAGGGGTCAGTAATGCTGGTTAGTGACTGATTGGCTTTGGTTTGGACCTGTCACTATTACATAATTGCCTGATTGCGATTATTTGAGCTGACCGTGATTATTTTTTGCATAATTGCTAGAATAGTCTCCATTCATCTGTATAACAATAGGTCTTGGAAAACCACTGTTGTCAAATAATGTGTAATATGTAAATAATGTGTAATGGATAAGATGTCATGCATGCTCTGTTCTTTCATGGGGTTTCATGCATTTTTTAACTGTGCACATTCCATCCATCCCGGGAGACAACAGTGGGTCACAAACACTGGGCAGCAGTTTCAGGTGGAGAGTCATCTAATGATACAAGTGTCCCCATAATGTGATAAAAAACCTGCTATTTTGACTTTGTGGGGACCATTTTTTTCAGTCCCCACAAGGGAAACTCAATTTTATAAAAATCTCTGATTGCAATCAAAAAATCAAAAATACCAAGACTAGTATTACTCATAGTTAAGGTTAGGGCTGGGTAGGGTTTAAGGTTGTCATTCTTGGGATTAGGGCTTTTCCCATAGAAATTAATGGACAGTCCCCACAAAGATATGAATACAAAGGTGTGTGTGCGTGTGCATGTGTGCACAGAGGTTCACTTCTCTCAGTGTGTGTAGCACTTTGTGTGCATGTAGCTTTTGATACTCTGTCTGTGGTGCGTTGGTGAGACTCAGAAAGAAAGGCGTTTGCATTTGACTTCCTAGTTAATGCCGTCCTCCCAGACACATCCACTGCAGGGGCAGACCTCCAGATATACATGCTGTCCAGCAGAACTCTGTGGCACATTGACAGGGTCTGACTTCATTCTGAACCAAACGCTTTGAGGAACTTGCCTTTGAGGAAGAGCAAATGAGCAGGTGAAGACAGAGGTGCCCATGAAGATTTCTTCCAGTAGATTGAAGAGCAGGCAGTATAATGAAGGCTGCCAGCGTGAACGGGACAGATTTGCAATGAGCGTCCACAGTAGGGTGGGGTGAAAAAATCTAAATTTCCAATAGCAATTTCCGATAGAGCAGAAAAGTAGTCACTGGACCTCGTTATTAAACGTGCAAAATATCTTTGAAAAAGGTTGATATTTTCAGGATCCGCAACGCGATCGAAGTTTTCACTCGTCACATCATTGCGCAGATACACGCTACGTATCATCCCTATCATAACGCAATGTAAAATTGTTCCAATTTAATAGAAGAACCTAACAATCGGTCAGTGATAATGAGTAAGTGGGAAATGACTCATTCAGAAATGTGGCGCTCAGGAGCATGTTTACACTGACATACTGGCAATATACACTATCCATTATCTATACCACAGGAGCATGTTTACACTGACATACTGGCAATATACACTATCCATTATCTATACCACAGGAGCATGCTTACACTGACATACCGGCAATATACACTATCCATTATCTATACCACAGGAGCATGCTTACACTGACATACTGGCAATATACACTATCCGTTATCTATACCACAGGAGCATGCTTAAAATGACATACTGGCAATACACACTATCCATTATCTATACCACAGGAGCATGTTTACCCTGACATACTGGCAATATACACTATCCATTATCTATACCACAGGAGCATGCTTACACTGACATACTGGCAATATACACTATCCATTATCTATACCACAGGAGCATGCTTACACTGACATACTGGCAATATACACTATCCGTTATCTATACCACAGGAGCATGCTTACACTGACATACTGGCAATATACACTATCCATTATCTATACCACAGGAGCATGCTTACACTGACATACTGGCAATATACACTATCCATTATCTATACCACAGGAGCATGCTTACACTGACATACTGGCAATATACACTATCCATTATCTATACCACAGGAGCATGCTTACACTGACATACTGGCAATATACACTATCCATTATCTATACCACAGGAGCATGCTTACACTGACATACTGGCAATATACACTATCCATTATCTATACCACAGGAACATGCTTACACTGACATACTGGCAATATACACTATCCATTATCTATACCACAGGAGCATGCTTACACTGACATACTGGCAATATACACTATCCATTATCTATACCACAGGAGCATGCTTACACTGACATACTGGCAATATGCACTATCCATTATCTATACCACAGGAGCATGCTTACCCTGACATACTGGCAATATACACTATCCAGTATGTATACCACAGGAGCATGTTTACACTGACATACTGGCAATATACACTATCCATTATCTATACCACAGGAGCATGCTTACACTGACATACTGGCAATATACACTATCCATTATCTATACCACAGGAGCATGCTTACACTGACATACTGGCAATATACACTATCCATTATCTATACCACAGGAGCATGCTTACACTGACATACTGGCAATATACACTATCCATTATCTATACCACAGGAGCATGCTTACCCTGACATACTGGCAATATACACTATCCAGTATCTATACCACAGGAGCATGTTTACACTGACATACTGGCAATATACACTATCCATTATCTATACCACAGGAGCATGCTTACACTGACATACTGGCAATATACACTATCCATTATCTATACCACAGGAGCATGCTTACACTGACATACTGGCAATATACACTATCCATTATCTATACCACAGGAGCATGCTTACCCTGACATACTGGCAATATACACTATCCAGTATCTATACCACAGGAGCATGTTTACACTGACATACTGGCAATATACACTATCCATTATCTATACCACAGGAGCATGCTTACACTGACATACTGGCAATATACACTATCCATTATCTATACCACAGGAACATGCTTACACTGACATACTGGCAATATACACTATCCATTATCTATACCACAGGAGCATGCTTACACTGACATACTGGCAATATACACTATCCATTATCTATACCACAGGAGCATGCTTACCCTGACATACTGGCAATATACACTATCCATTATCTATACCACAGGAGCATGCTTACCCTGACATACTGGCAATATACACTATCCAGTATCTATACCACAGGAGCATGCTTACACTGACATACTGGCAATATACACTGTCCATTATCTATACCACAGGAGCATGCTTACACTGACATACTGGCAATATACACTATCCAGTATCTATACCACAGGAGCATGCTTACACTGACATACTGGCAATATACACTATCCATTATCTATACCACAGGAGCATGCTTACACTGACATACTGGCAATATACACTATCCATTATCTATACCACAGGAGCATGCTTACACTGACATACTGGCAATATACACTATCCATGATCTATACCACAGGAGCATGCTTACACTGACATACTGGCAATATACACTGTCCATTATCTATACCACAGGAGCATGCTTACACTGACATACTGGCAATATACACTATCCAGTATCTATACCACAGGAGCATGCTTACACTGACATACTGGCAATATACACTATCCATTATCTATACCGCAGGAGCATGCTTACACTGACATACTGGCAATATACACTATCCATTATCTATACCGCAGGAACATGCTTACACTGACATACTGGCAATATACACTATCCATTATCTATACCACAGGAGCATGCTTACACTGACATACTGGCAATATACACTATCCGTTATCTATACCACAGGAGCATGCTTAAAATGACATACTGGCAATACACACTATCCATTATCTATACCACAGGAGCATGTTTACCCTGACATACTGGCAATATACACTATCCATTATCTATACCACAGGAGCATGCTTACACTGACATACTGGCAATATACACTATCCATTATCTATACCACAGGAGCATGCTTACACTGACATACTGGCAATATACACTATCCGTTATCTATACCACAGGAGCATGCTTACACTGACATACTGGCAATATACACTATCCGTTATCTATACCACAGGAGCATGCTTACACTGACATACTGGCAATATACACTATCCGTTATCTATACCACAGGAGCATGCTTACACTGACATACTGGCAATATACACTATCCGTTATCTATACCACAGGAGCATGCTTACACTGACATACTGGCAATATACACTATCCGTTATCTATACCACAGGAGCATGCTTACACTGACATACTGGCAATATACACTATCCATTATCTATACCACAGGAACATGCTTACACTGACATACTGGCAATATACACTATCCATTATCTATACCACAGGAGCATGCTTACACTGACATACTGGCAATATACACTATCCATTATCTATACCACAGGAGCATGCTTACACTGACATACTGGCAATATACACTATCCATTATCTATACCACAGGAGCATGCTTACACTGACATACTGGCAATATACACTATCCATTATCTATACCACAGGAGCATGCTTACACTGACATACTGGCAATATACACTATCCATTATCTATACCACAGGAGCATGCTTACCCTGACATACTGGCAATATACACTATCCAGTATCTATACCACAGGAGCATGTTTACACTGACATACTGGCAATATACACTATCCATTATCTATACCACAGGAGCATGCTTACACTGACATACTGGCAATATACACTATCCATTATCTATACCACAGGAGCATGCTTACACTGACATACTGGCAATATACACTATCCATTATCTATACCACAGGAGCATGCTTACCCTGACATACTGGCAATATACACTATCCAGTATCTATACCACAGGAGCATGTTTACACTGACATACTGGCAATATACACTATCCATTATCTATACCACAGGAGCATGCTTACACTGACATACTGGCAATATACACTATCCATTATCTATACCACAGGAACATGCTTACACTGACATACTGGCAATATACACTATCCATTATCTATACCACAGGAGCATGCTTACACTGACATACTGGCAATATACACTATCCCTTATCTATACCACAGGAGCATGCTTACCCTGACATACTGGCAATATACACTATCCATTATCTATACCACAGGAGCATGCTTACCCTGACATACTGGCAATATACACTATCCAGTATCTATACCACAGGAGCATGCTTACACTGACATACTGGCAATATACACTGTCCATTATCTATACCACAGGAGCATGCTTACACTGACATACTGGCAATATACACTATCCAGTATCTATACTACAGGAGCATGCTTACACTGACATACTGGCAATATACACTATCCATTATCTATACCACAGGAGCATGCTTACACTGACATACTGGCAATATACACTATCCATTATCTATACCACAGGAGCATGCTTACACTGACATACTGGAAATATACACTATCCATGATCTATACCACAGGAGCATGCTTACACTGACATACTGGCAATATACACTGTCCATTATCTATACCACAGGAGCATGCTTACACTGACATACTGGCAATATACACTATCCAGTATCTATACCACAGGAGCATGCTTACACTGACATACTGGCAATATACACTATCCATTATCTATACCGCAGGAGCATGCTTACACTGACATACTGGCAATATACACTATCCATTATCTATACCGCAGGAACATGCTTACACTGACATACTGGCAATATACACTATCCATTATCTATACCACAGGAGCATGCTTACACTGACATACTGGCAATATACACTATCCATTATCTATACCGCAGGAGCATGCTTACCCTGACATACTGGCAATATACACTATCGATTATCTATACCACAGGAGCATGCTTACCCTGACATACTGGCAATATACACTATCCATTATCTATACCACAGGAACATGCTTACACTGACATACTGGCAATATACACTATCCATTATCTATACCACAGGAGCATGCTTACACTGACATACTGGCAATATACACTATCCATTATCTATACCACAGGAGCATGCTTACCCTGACATACTGGCAATATACACTATCCATTATCTATACCACAGGAGCATGCTTACCCTGACATACTGGCAATATACACTATCCATGATCTATACCACAGGAGCATGCTTACACTGACATACTGGCAATATACACTGTCCATTATCTATACCACAGGAGCATGCTTACACTGACATACTGGCAATATACACTATCCATTATCTATACCACAGGAGCATGCTTACACTGACATACTGGCAATATACACTATCCATTATCTATACCACAGGAGCATGTTTACACTGACATACTGGCAATATACACTATCCATTATCTATACCACAGGAGCATGCTTACACTGACATACTGGCAATATACACTATCCATGATCTATACCACAGGAGCATGCTTACACTGACATACTGGCAATATACACTGTCCATTATCTATACCACAGGAGCATGCTTACACTGACATACTGGCAATATAAACTATCCAGTATCTATACCACAGGAGCATGCTTACACTGACATACTGGCAATATACACTATCCATTATCTATACCACAGGAGCATGCTTACACTGACATACTGGCAATATACACTATCCATTATCTATACCACAGGAACATGCTTACACTGACATACTGGCAATATACACTATCCATTATCTATACCACAGGAGCATGCTTACACTGACATACTGGCAATATACACTATCCATTATCTATACCACAGGAGCATGCTTACCCTGACATACTGGCAATATACACTATCCATTATCTATACCACAGGAGCATGCTTACCCTGACATACTGCCAATATACACTATCCATGATCTATACCACAGGAGCATGCTTACACTGACATACTGGCAATATACACTGTCCATTATCTATACCACAGGAGCATGCTTACACTGACATACTGGCAATATACACTATCCATTATCTATACCACAGGAGCATGCTTACACTGACATACTGGCAATATACACTATCCATTATCTATACCACAGGAGCATGCTTACACTGACATACTGGCAATATACACTATCCATTATCTATACCACAGGAGCATGCTTACACTGACATACTGGCAATATACACTATCCATTATCTATACCACAGGAGCATGCTTACACTGACATACTGGCAATATACACTATCCATTATCTATACCACAGGAGCATGCTTACACTGACATACTGGCAATATACACTATCCATTATCTATACCACAGGAGCATGTTTACACTGACATACTGGCAATATACACTATCCAGTATCTATACCACAGGAGCATGCTTACACTGACATACTGGCAATATACACTATCCATTATCTATACCACAGGAGCATGCTTACACTGACATACTGGCAATATACACTATCCATTATCTATACCACAGGAGCATGCTTACACTGACATACTGGCAATATACACTATCCATTATCTATACCACAGGAGCATGCTTACACTGACATACTGGCAATATACACTATCCATGATCTATACCACAGGAGCATGCTTACACTGACATACTGGCAATATACACTGTCCATTATCTATACCACAGGAGCATGCTTACACTGACATACTGGCAATATACACTATCCAGTATCTATACCACAGGAGCATGCTTACACTGACATACTGGCAATATACACTATCCATTATCTATACCGCAGGAGCATGCTTACACTGACATACTGGCAATATACACTATCCATTATCTATACCGCAGGAACATGCTTACACTGACATACTGGCAATATACACTATCCATTATCTATACCACAGGAGCATGCTTACACTGACATACTGGCAATATACACTATCCATTATCTATACCACAGGAACATGCTTACACTGACATACTGGCAATATACACTATCCATTATCTATACCACAGGAGCATGCTTACACTGACATACTGGCAATATACACTATCCATTATCTATACCACAGGAGCATGCTTACCCTGACATACTGGCAATATACACTATCCATTATCTATACCACAGGAGCATGCTTACCCTGACATACTGGCAATATACACTATCCATGATCTATACCACAGGAGCATGCTTACACTGACATACTGGCAATATACACTGTCCATTATCTATACCACAGGAGCATGCTTACACTGACATACTGGCAATATACACTATCCATTATCTATACCACAGGAGCATGCTTACACTGACATACTGGCAATATACACTATCCATTATCTATACCACAGGAGCATGTTTACACTGACATACTGGCAATATACACTATCCATTATCTATACCACAGGAGCATGCTTACACTGACATACTGGCAATATACACTATCCATGATCTATACCACAGGAGCATGCTTACACTGACATACTGGCAATATACACTGTCCATTATCTATACCACAGGAGCATGCTTACACTGACATACTGGCAATATAAACTATCCAGTATCTATACCACAGGAGCATGCTTACACTGACATACTGGCAATATACACTATCCATTATCTATACCACAGGAGCATGCTTACACTGACATACTGGCAATATACACTATCCATTATCTATACCACAGGAACATGCTTACACTGACATACTGGCAATATACACTATCCATTATCTATACCACAGGAGCATGCTTACACTGACATACTGGCAATATACACTATCCATTATCTATACCACAGGAGCATGCTTACCCTGACATACTGGCAATATACACTATCCATTATCTATACCACAGGAGCATGCTTACCCTGACATACTGGCAATATACACTATCCATGATCTATACCACAGGAGCATGCTTACACTGACATACTGGCAATATACACTGTCCATTATCTATACCACAGGAGCATGCTTACACTGACATACTGGCAATATACACTATCCATTATCTATACCACAGGAGCATGCTTACACTGACATACTGGCAATATACACTATCCATTATCTATACCACAGGAGCATGCTTACACTGACATACTGGCAATATACACTATCCATTATCTATACCACAGGAGCATGCTTACACTGACATACTGGCAATATACACTATCCATTATCTATACCACAGGAGCATGCTTACACTGACATACTGGCAATATACACTATCCATTATCTATACCACAGGAGCATGCTTACACTGACATGCTGGCAATATACACTATCCATTATCTATACCACAGGAGCATGTTTACACTGACATACTGGCAATATACACTATCCAGTATCTATACCACAGGAGCATGCTTACACTGACATACTGGCAATATACACTATCCATTATCTATACCACAGGAGCATGCTTACACTGACATACTGGCAATATACACTATCCATTATCTATACCACAGGAGCATGCTTACACTGACATACTGGCAATATACACTATCCATTATCTATACCACAGGAGCATGCTTACACTGACATACTGGCAATATACACTATCCATTATCTATACCACAGGAGCATGCTTACACTGACATACTGGCAATATACACTATCCATTATCTATACCACAGGAGCATGCTTACACTGACATACTGGCAATATACACTATCCATTATCTATACCACAGGAGCATGCTTACACTGACATACTGGCAATATACACTATCCATTATCTATACCACAGGAGCATGCTTACACTGACATACTGGCAATATACACTATCCATTATCTATACCACAGGAGCATGCTTACACTGACATACTGGCAATATACACTATCCATTATCTATACCACAGGAGCATGCTTACACTGACATACTGGCAATATACACTATCCATTATCTATACCACAGGAGCATGCTTACACTGACATACTGGCAATATACACTATCCATTATCTATACCACAGGAGCATGCTTACACTGACATACTGGCAATATACACTATCCATTATCTATACCACAGGAGCATGCTTACACTGACATACTGGCAATATACACTATCCATTATCTATACCACAGGAGCATGCTTACACTGACATACTGGCAATATACACTATCCAGTATCTATACCACAGGAGCATGCTTACACTGACATACTGGCAATATACACTATCCATTATCTATACCACAGGAGCATGCTTACACTGACATACTGGCAATATACACTATCCATTATCTATACCACAGGAGCATGCTTACACTGACATACTGGCAATATACACTATCCATTATCTATACCACAGGAGCATGCTTACACTGACATACTGGTAATATACACTATCCATTATCTATACCGCAGGAGCATGCTTACACTGACATACTGGCAATATACACTATCCATTATCTATACCGCAGGAGCATGCTTACACTGACATACTGGCAATATACACTATCCATTATCTGTACCGCAGGAGCATGCTTACACTGACATACTGGCAATATACACTGTCCATTATCTATACCGCAGGAGCATGCTTACACTGACATACTGGCAATATACACTGTCCATTATCTATACCACAGGAGCATGCTTACACTGACATACTGGCAATATACACTATCCATTATCTATACCACAGGAGCATGTTTACACTGACATACTGGCAATATACACTATCCATGATCTATACCACAGGAGCATGCTTACACTGACATACTGGCAATATACACTATCCATGATCTATACCACAGGAGCATGCTTACACTGACATACTGGCAATATACACTGTCCATTATCTATACCACAGGAGCATGCTTACACTGACATACTGGCAATATACACTATCCATTATCTATACCACAGGAGCATGCTTACACTGACATACTGGCAATATACACTATCCATTATCTATACCACAGGAGCATGCTTACACTGACATACTGGCAATATACACTATCCATTATCTATACCACAGGAACATGCTTACACTGACATACTGGCAATATACACTATCCATTATCTATACCACAGGAGCATGCTTACACTGACATACTGGCAATATACACTATCCATTATCTATACCACAGTAGCATGCTTACCCTGACATACTGGCAATATACACTATCCATTATCTATACCACAGGAGCTTGCTTACCCTGACATACTGGCAATATACACTATCCATGATCTATACCACAGGAGCATGCTTACACTGACATACTGGCAATATACACTGTCCATTATCTATACCACAGGAGCATGCTTACACTGACATACTGGCAATATACACTATCCATTATCTATACCACAGGAGCATGCTTACACTGACATACTGGCAATATACACTATCCATTATCTATACCACAGGAGCATGCTTACACTGACATACTGGCAATATACACTATCCATTATCTATACCACAGGAGCATGCTTACACTGACATACTGGCAGTATACACTATCCATTATCTATACCACAGGAGCATGCTTACACTGACATACTGGCAATATACACTATCCATTATCTATACCACAGGAGCATGCTTACACTGACATGCTGGCAATATACACTATCCATTATCTATACCACAGGAGCATGTTTACACTGACATACTGGCAATATACACTATCCATTATCTATACCACAGGAGCATGCTTACACTGACATACTGGCAATATACACTATCCATTATCTATACCACAGGAGCATGCTTACACTGACATACTGGCAATATACACTATCCATTATCTATACCACAGGAGCATGCTTACACTGACATACTGGCAATATACACTATCCATTATCTATACCGCAGGAGCATGCTTACACTGACATACTGGCAATATACACTATCCATTATCTATACCGCAGGAGCATGCTTACACTGACATACTGGCAATATACACTATCCATTATCTATACCGCAGGAGCATGCTTACACTGACATACTGGCAATATACACTATCCATTATCTATACCACAGGAGCATGCTTACACTGACATACTGGCAATATACACTATCCAGTATCTATACCACAGGAGCATGCTTACACTGACATACTGGCAATATACACTATCCATTATCTATACCACAGGAGCATGCTTACACTGACATACTGGCAATATACACTATCCATTATCTATACCACAGGAGCATGCTTACACTGACATACTGGCAATATACACTATCCATTATCTATACCACAGGAGCATGCTTACACTGACATACTGGTAATATACACTATCCATTATCTATACCACAGGAGCATGCTTACACTGACATACTGGTAATATACACTATCCATTATCTATACCGCAGGAGCATGCTTACACTGACATACTGGCAATATACACTATCCATTATCTGTACCGCAGGAGCATGCTTACACTGACATACTGGCAATATACACTATCCATTATCTATACCGCAGGAGCATGCTTACACTGACATACTGGCAATATACACTATCCATTATCTGTACCGCAGGAGCATGCTTACACTGACATACTGGCAAATATACACTATCCATTATCTATACCACGGGAGCATGCTTACACTGACATACTGGCAATATACACTATCCATTAACTACTGTATACCACAGGAACATGCTTACACTGACATACTGGCAATATACACTATCCATTATCTATACCACAGGAGCATGCTTACACTGACATACCGGCAATATACACTATCCATTATCTATACCACAGGAGCATGCTTACACTGACATACCGGCAATATACACTATCCATTATCTATACCGCAGGAACATGCTTACACTGACATACCGGCAATATACACTGTCCATTATCTATACCGCAGGAACATGCTTACACTGACATACCGGCAATATACACTGTCCATTATCTATACCGCAGGAACATGCTTACACTGACATACTGGCAATATACACTGTCCATTATCTATACCGCAGGAACATGCTTACACTGACATACTGGCAATATACACTATCCATTATCTATACCACAGGAGCATGCTTACACTGACATACTGGCAATATACACTGTCCATTATCTATACCACAGGAGCATGCTTACACTGACATACTGGCAATATACACTGTCCATTATCTATACCACAGGAGCATGCTTACACTGACATACTGGCAATACACACTATCCATTATCTATACCGCAGGAGCATGCTTACACTGACATACTGGCAATATACACTATCCATTATCTATACCACAGGAGCAAGCTTACACTGACATACTGGCAATATACACTATCCATTATCTATACCACTGGAGCATGCTTACACTGACATACTGGCAATATACACTATCCATTATCTATACCGCAGGAGCATGCTTACACTGACATACTGGCAATATACACTATCCATTTTCTATACCACAGGAGCATGCTTACACTGACATACTGGCAATATACACTATCCATTATCTATACCACAGGAGCATGCTTACACTGACATACTGGCAATATACACTATCCATTATCTATACCGCAGGAGCATGCTTACACTGACATACTGGCAATATACACTATCCATTTTCTATACCGCAGGAGCATGCTTACACTGACATACTGGCAATACACACTATCCATTATCTATACCACGGGAGCATGCTTACACTGACATACTGGCAATATACACTATCCTTATCTATACCGCTTTATCCATCTGGGTCTTACCAAAAATATTGGGACACCCCTCCAAACCATTGAATTCAGGTGTCCCAATATTTTTGGTAATATAGTGTATCTAACCATTTTGACTGTCATGCTTAATATTTTTCATTTTGGTGGCACTGAGGAACAATTTTACATTGCGTTATGATATGGATGATACGTGGCGTGGATCTGCGCATTGATGTGACAGGTGATTAATCGTAATGCACGTAGAGCCGCAGAGCGATGTAATGTATGTGTATGGCTGATACCCAGTAAAAATCTGCGTTACCTGAACGTTGGTATTTTGTAGTGATTATCATGTTGTGAAAGAGCACAAACACAACACCGATGAATACAGATAATGGATAGTGTATATTGCCCATTGATGTGACAGGTGAAAACTTTGATTGCCTCGCGGAACCTAAAAATATTAATCTATTTCAAAGATATTTTGCACATTTAATAACGAGGTCCAGTGATGACTATTCCGCACTATTGGAAATTGCTATTGGAAATTTTGATTCTTTCACCCCACCCTAATCCACAGGTGTGGCGTTCAGCGGGTGTCTCGAATGGCACTCTGGGACTGAGCTTATCATTACTTAGCTTCAGAAACTTTTTTTCCTCTGTCGCCGAAAGTGTCGGGTTAGCTGACCGATTCCTCTGTAGCCCCAATAACCTAAAGTAAAGCTCTGCTTCACTGTTAAACGTGTCTGGTGTAGCTGAATTTGTAGAGCTGCCAAATCTTTAATAATCTCTCATATGCCTGCCTTAGCACAGCTTTGTGTTCAGTTTTCTCTTGTAGCTTTTCTTAACCGTTTTCAGGTTCCACTGCCCCTGTATCCCTGATCTGGAACCACTTGCCACAGGTTGAGGGTCTGCTCAGACACCTGAACATGTCTCGCTGCTTCAATACCAACCATCTGCTGCATCGTTTTTCATTGCATTAAAATTGTTCTTGTTTCATCGTTGTTCTCACTGCGATTCCAGTTCAATGCCCTTGTTTCCCTCTCCCTGTCGGTGCAGTAGGGCCTCATGTTTACCTGCGATGGCCATTAGTTAGCAGGAACCGAGGCTCTTGACGGTGCAGTTGGGCCACACATTTACATGCGATGGCCATTAGTTAGCAAGTACCGAGGCTCTTGACGGTGCAGTAGGGCCACACATTTACATGCGATGGCCATTAGTTAGCAAGTACCGAGGCTCTTGACGGTGCAGTAGGGCCACATATTTACATGCGATGGCCATTAGTTAGCAGGTACCGAGGCTCTTGGCGGTGCAGTAGGGCCACACATTTACATGCGATGGCCATTAGTTAGCAAGTACCGAGGCTCTTGACGGTGCAGTTGGGCCACACATTTACATGCGATGGCCATTAGTTAGCAAGTACCGAGGCTCTTGACGGTGCAGTAGGGCCACACATTTACATGCGATGGCCATTAGTTAGCAGGTACCGAGGCTCTTGGCGGTGCAGTAGGGCCACACATTTACATGCGATGGTCATTAGTTAGCAGGAGTGCAGCTGCTCGGCTCCCTGCAGCCTGGCCATTGGTGCACTGCAGGGCTCCCTCTGAGAGGAGCGCCAGGGCTGAGCAGTCTAATTAGCACCCACTTCCCCAAATGGCAGACGGGCCGGCTAATAAAGCCTCCAGGTTTTCATCATCAGCATGCATGTCTTCTTCTCCAGGGAGAAGTGAGATGGTTGAGGCATGAATTGTTACAAAGTAACATGAATGATCTCACTTTGCTGCGCTCGCTCAGAAAAACAAGTGTCATTCACCACCTTCCAGACCTGACCCAGATTGGCGATTCCGTGCATTTCCTCCTATCGCTGATGAGAATTCGAATCGCCGGAGGTTGCGGCCGCCTCACTGTGCGCTGTCGATGCTGCTGTCAGTCGTCCTTTGAAGTGGAGGAGTCGGCACCGGCGGCTGAGAAGGAGGAAGGGCGTCCTTCTGGATTCAGACTTTGCGAAGCGTGTTTAATGATGCAGTAATGAGGGTGGCTTCATGAAGCTGCTTATGGAAGTCACGCTGCATTTCTTCGCTCTGCCTGCTGGATCGTTATGTAAACCTGACGCAGGTTATTGTGCCGTGCTCCGTTTTCGCCTGTGCTTCTTTCTGATGGCTGGTCTGCATTTCCTCTCTGCGTAGCCGTGATGCCTTCTGGCTTTCAATGGACCTCCACGTTGGGACTGCCCATGCCAACCTGCACTGGGAGTCGATGCCCAGTCGCACCCACGCTTGGTCTTTGCTGTCAGAGCTGGCCGTGTTTCCCCAGTGGCTTCCCGGACAGTGACACCTCCATACAGACCCCCTTGTTTTCTGGACAGTGGTACCTCCATACAGACCCCCTTGTTATCTGGACAGTGGCACCCACCGTACAGACCCCTCTCTTATCTGGACAGTGGCACCCACCATAAAGACCCCTCTCTTATCTGGACAGTGGCACCCACCATACAGACCCCTCTCTTATCTGGACAGTGGCACCCACCATACAGACCTCCCTCTTATCTGGACAGTGGCACCCACCATACAGACCCCTCTCTTATATGGACAGTGGCACCCACCATACAGACCCCCTCTTATCTGGACAGTGGCACCCACCATACAGAACCCTCTCTTATCTGGACAGTGGCACCTCCATACAGACCCCCTCTTATCTGGACAGTGGCACCCACCATACAGAACCCTCTCTTATCTGGACAGTGGCACCTCCATACAGACCCCCTCTTATCTGGACAGTGGCACCCACCATACAGACCCCCTCTTATCTGGACAGTGGCACCCACCATACAGAACCCTCTCTTATCTGGACAGTGGCACCTCCATACAGAACCCTCTCTTATCTGGACAGTGGCACCTCCATACAGACCCCCTCTTATCTGGACAGTGGCACCTCCATACAGAACCCTCTCTTATCTGGATAGTGGCACCTCCATAGAGACCCCCTCTTATCTGGACAGTGGCACCTCCATACAGAACCCTCTCTTATCTGGACAGTGGCACCCACCATACAGACCCCCTCTTATCTGGACAGTGGCACCCACCATACAGACTCCCTCTTATCTGGACAGTGGCACCCACCATACAGAATCCTCTCTTATCTGGACAGTGGCACCCACCATACAGACCCCCTCTTATCTGGACAGTGGCACCTTCATACAGACCCCCTCTTATCATTGCTCCTTACTGTTTTCAGTTCTTGCACTTCGGTGCAGCACACTTAAGCAGTCTGTCTGCTTGTTCGATCTCTATGGTGTGACAGTGATACTGCAGTGTGTTCAAATAACAGTATAATAATCATCAATCAAGTGTAAAATTCAGTGTTTTCTAAGAGTAACATTAATTTATCCCAAAAATCTGGCAGTACCTCATTCCCAATTGATAAAAAAGCTTTTACTGTATATGATAATTTACTGTATATGAAAGCTCTAATGAACAAATGACCGATGCAATTTGTGGTTGCTCTAATTAATGAAAGTACCATGTTGTTCATGTGAGTACAGTCAGTCAATCTGTACAGTGTCAGCCACCCCCAACATGGCGCCAATACCCATTCTCTATGACATCATTGGGTTGCTCATCTGTTACAGCTGCTGTATTCTGATATCAGTGTCTGATTCTCCTTTATTACCTCTGAAACAAAACAGAACTGAGTTCTGGCTTTTTATGCCGAATAACCAGGCTGATGCTCTGCATGATCACATGAGCCTGATGTCCTTTTCATGTTTATCTACATATTCAGCAGACGCTCTTCCTGACAGTGACGTGTGACTGATGGAGCTGCATCAGCTTCTCCCTGAAGAAATTGGGTCCTTGGGGGTCTTGCTCAGGGGCCCAATGGTAAAACCACCCCTCTGACCACAGCGCCCCGCGCTGACGGGAACAGCGCCACGCGCGGCCCGAGTTACACACCTCCAGCGAGGGGCTCCATCTGGACTCAGCAGCACAATGGGATCCTTCTGACTCATTTGGGTCATTTTCACGCCCCTCCTGGGGAACCTGCCGTCTAAATCAGACACAGCATTATTGGGCCATTTTTAAGCCTCGTGGGTGTAATTAGACCACACGCTTAACGGGTTTTATTGAAAATTGGCCGTAGCTGATTGTGCTCCTCCGATGACTGTCCTCAGGCGGCTGCTTCTCCGAGCCCCCGAAATAAGCACTGTCCTTCCACCTCCATCTCCCTGCTGCTCCATTCTCCAGAAAAGGAAATAAAAAAAACCCATCTATTGCCCATCTATTTCTGTTTTTAATTTGCTTAGTTGACACTCATTCAGTCACTCGTGTTGTTCATATTGTCACTCATTTAGAGTGTCGATTGACTAAAGAACCTTGGATGGTTTCCAATTATCCTGTTGAAATTTGGCCTGGACATTGCACAGGCTGACAGATAGACTACCTGCGCTTCCCAGTACAGTGTCCTTGTCCAAACCTGTGTCATGTACTCACCATTCTCACTCCTATGATCATTCTGCAACTCCTCTCCTTATTCCAGTGCTGTTTCTGTCTTTATTACAGAATCTTGTGTTTTTTTCCAGTCCCTATATTTCAGATGTTTGTTTTTTTATCTCAGTTGGGGGACTAATTAGGGGTATCAGGCAGATAATTAATTGAACTTCATTTCATGTAATTTCATTTCATTCATTTCGTTGTTTGGTTAGCTCACTAAAGCTGTGCTGGTTTATGTGATTTTATTTCATGGTGATTTATTTAAATGTAACTTTATATCACGTTATTTATCCTGCTTCACCCGTAGCCTCGGGGTTAGGCTCTGGGCCCCCTGAGACCCTGAATAGGATAAGCGGTTGTAGAAAATGTATGTATTATTTACCCTGCTCCTGCTGTTAAGCTATTCTCTCAGGCACTTAGGGCAACTAAGGGGTCCTGATGTTCAGACAGGCGATTCTGTGAGGCTCCTACAGGGAGGCACTGCATGAGTGTGCACTGTGCAGTAATCACCAAACGGACTGTGAATAAAATCTCTTTTTTCTCCCTAACTCATACACACTTGGGGGTCTTTTGTCCCCTCCACATGTGTAACATGGTGCCGTGCCTGTCTCTATCGCAGTCGTGTGACTGTTCCAGTGTTGTGTTAACTTTATTTTCACTGTGGTCTCTAGCAGGGTCACCATGCACCTCCCAGCCTGCTTTCTAAAGCTGCCCACTTCACCCCAGCCACCCTCACTGCAAATATTTCTCCACTGGATTCCCAAACAGTTAAATGACATCTCTCTCACTTAGTTTCTGCATAACTGTAAATGCACTCACTTCACTTCAAAAATACTTATTTCAGGAGTCGTGTTTAGTCATGTTCAGAGAGTGCTTGAAAAATATGTAATTCCTGTGAAATTACACAGTAACATCCATCCATCCATCCATCCATCATTTTGTGTAACCACTTGTCCTATTCAGGGTCACGGGGGTCCAGAGCCTTCAGACATTAGGCTGGGAGACACCCAGGATCAGGCACCATCATACAGTAGGTAAGATGACCTGCCCCCGACAGCCCCCCCAACACAAACCCTGCGCAGCTGGAGGTTATGTAAGATGACCTGCCCCCGACAGCCCCCCCAACACAAACCCTGCGCAGCTGGAGGTTATGTAAGATGACCTGCCCCCGACAGCCCCCCCAACACAAACCCTGCGCAGCTGGAGGTTATGTAAGATGACCTGCCCCCGACAGCCCCCCCAACACAAACCCTGCGCAGCTGGAGGTTATGTAAGATGACCTGCCCCCGACAGCCCCCCCAACACAAACCCTGCACAGCTGGAGGTTATGTAAGATGACCTGCCCCCGACAGCCCCCCCAACACAAACCCTGCACAGCTGGAGGTTATGTAAGATGACCTGCCCCCGACAGCCCCCCCAACACAAACCCTGCACAGCTGGAGGTTATGTAAGATGACCTGCCCCCGACAGCCCCCCCAACACAAACCCTACACAGCTGGAGGTTATGTAAGATGACCTGCCCCCGACAGCCCCCCCAACACAAACCCTGCACAGCTGGAGGTTATGTAAGATGACCTGCCCCCGACAGCCCCCCCAACACAAACCCTGCACAGCTGGAGGTTATGTAAGATGACCTGCCCCCGACAGCCCCCCCAACACAAACCCTGCACAGCTGGAGGTTATGTAAGATGACCTGCCCCCGACAGCCCCCCCAACACAAACCCTGCACAGCTGGAGGTTATGTAAGATGACCTGCCCCCGACAGCCCCCCCAACACAAACCCTACACAGCTGGAGGTTATGTAAGATGACCTGCCCCCGACAGCCCCCCCAACACAAACCCTGCACAGCTGGAGGTTATGTAAGATGACCTGCCCCCGACAGCCCCCCCAACACAAACCCTGCACAGCTGGAGGTTATGTAAGATGACCTGCCCCCGACAGCCCCCCCAACACAAACCCTGCACAGCTGGAGGTTATGTAAGATGACCTGCCCCCGACAGCCCCCCCAACACAAACCCTGCACAGCTGGAGGTTATGTAAGATGACCTGCCCCCGACAGCCCCCCCAACACAAACCCTGCACAGCTGGAGGTTATGTAAGATGACCTGCCCCCGACAGCCCCCCCAACACAAACCCTACTGAGCTGCTTTGGGATGAGTTGGATCGAAGGGGGCAATTTTGAAGAGTCTTTCATTTGAGAAAATTTCGACATTTTGAAGAGAGAACATTTCTCTTGCTCGTTCAAAATATGTATTACTTCATTGCCTTGAGGCCTTTTGGTATAAGGCGAATAAGTGTTAACTGTCATGCCCGGGTGCAGGTGTAGCAGGCAAGGAGGCACGTGAGTCCATGATACAGGGTAGAACAGGGTTTATTAAGGGGAAACACACATAAGGACTTCACCACGTAACAACAGGACTAGAGAGACAGACTGAACGGCGATTTAAATACAAGAGACTGATCAGAAACAACACGGGACAGCTGGTTACGTCGGGATTCCACACGAGGTTAATGAGGGGGCGCGGCACACAGGAGGCGCGGACGATCTGGCGTCACATTAACAGAGAGACAAACGCATTAAATGTAGGTGTGACCAGACTTTCGTCTGGTGATATATCACGTGGAAATGTCACTAAATTTCAGTTAAAGGAAGAGAATTTGTAAGGAACTGATGTGTACCTCAGAAACCAGAATCAGAATACTCTGAATACTTTTATTATTCTAAAGGAAATTGTTGCTTCGATGCTTCTGATTCCTTTTATTTTTGATACAAATGGCAAAAAGAAGAAGCTTTGCGTTGCCAGGAAACTCAGCAGTGGAGGGTGAGAGATGGCCTGATCTGCCCCCCCCCCTTAAATGTAAACGAGCCTGGGCAGTCGTGCACTTGGAAGTCCTGAGGAGACCAGAGAGAGGCCCTGCTCCTCTCTCAGAGTCCCTCCCCTGAATAAAGAGCGCGGCAGAGCGGGGGAAAGATGGTCGCCCTCTCAGTCACTGCCGCGCTGTCGACAGCAGGGTGGATCCTTCAGGTAAATAATTTATGATAGTTGCCCGCTGGTCATTTGTATCAGATGATTTGTTTGGCTTCCAGAAACATGGGCCCAATTAGCAGGAAGCAGGCAAACTCCGATTTCCTGCCTTAGCTGCTGATAGCTTTGGGGGGGGGGGCGAAATGCAGGCGAAATGCGTGGCCTTCCTGAACTGTGCTAAGCATCCAGGCTGGATCTGAGAAGGAGACTCCACACTGCCGCTCTGTCGGCTTACCATATTCGCTGAGACAAAAACAGGATGTGTCTGGGGATCAGAATATTAATGAGTATTCATGTTCACTGACCAATCAGGTAGCGCTCCTGTTATGAATATTTGTGAGCTTTCATGTTCACCGACCAATCAGGTCGTACACCTCTCATGAAATTTGAGTCTGGGGAAACGTGGACATATGGTAATCTTACAGTTAGTTTTCGTTTTACAATCTGCACACAACTGACACGATATATGTGTATATGTGTGTTTTTCAACGAAAGTTACAAAACGCTAAGCTAAACTTTGTTAAACTTCAAGCAAACAATGCGATTCACTGTTCACACGAAAACAGAAATGAAGCATCAAAGTACCAATGGTTTCCATGCATATTATAAAAAATTTTAAGTAGCTGTGTGCACGAGCCTTGCAGACGCCGTGTGATGATATTGATTGGCTGCCGTACATTGAAAATCGGTGCCTTTTTCTTCACTCTGTACTTCACTGTAACTTGCAGCAATGGGTCATATGGGTTGCTGGACCCGGACTAAACCCGGACAAACTGGCGAGTTTTGAAAAACCGGCCGGACACCTGGAAAGGATCCCAAAAAGAGGACGTGTCCGGGGAAACCCGGGTGTATGGAAACCCTAGTGTGCTGGAACCTTTAGTAGGCCTGCTAGGCGACACTGCAGGCCACGAGGACAGGAAAAGGGCAGAGAATAGGCCTCTCTATGTGTGCCTGTCTGTGATAGAATGGCACCCCTTCTGGGGGGGGGGGGGGGTACTCTATCCTACACTCTCAGGAGTAAGCTGTAGGCCCAGTGTTCCCCTGCTGTGCTATTAGGTATGTCGGGATCACACTGGCTCATCTGGATCACACTGGCTCATCTGGATCACACTGGCTCAGCTGGATCACACTGGCTCATCTGGATCACACTGGCTCATCTGGATCACACTGGCTCAGCTGGATCACACTGGCTCAGCTGGATCACACTGGCCACTCCTCAACCGTGTCTCTGCCTCCATCCTAATCGTCCAGCTGCATCAGTCATCTGTACCGTTCACATACACTGTCTGATTAATCATTTAGTCGCTTTTATCACAAAGCTCTTCATGCTTTTTTAATTCTGTTTTTTTTCCTGCAAAACTTCTGGATTCTGGACTCCAGAACAGAATTCCCTGTTGCTATGCTCACACTTACTGGAAGCGGGCCAGTTAAGGAGTTCAGCCCAGGACCGTAATCCTGCTTCAGACGCGGCCCTTGTTTTTGCCTATTTTTAGTGCAGTGTTATGTAAGTGTCTGAGGTCCTTCTTTGTTCTTCAGTTGCTTCACCTCTCACATGGTCAGAAAGGATAAGTCTCACCCAGGAGCCCTGCCCTGTGAGACCTGCACCCCCCCCCCAAACCTGCACTTGCACAGGGTGTGTAGTTACTCCATCAGATTCCGGCGGGGGGCTTGGACTCAGAAGGCCCCTGTAATCCTTACGTTTCACTGTTTCCCAGTAACTCGTTTCCTTTTCTTAGTTCAAGAAAGATGAAATAATGTATAACTGAAAGTGCCACTACCTTCCATACATAACTGGCAGAGTTTCCATGAGCCAGTGCGGAAGAACACATGATATTAAACCCTGTGGATTTTCCTGGAAAACTAATATAAAGCTTGATACTGACATAAGATTTTTGGTGTTTATTCCTATTCATAAGCTGGTAAGTGCTTCCTACCTGAGACCTGAGTGATGCCTAAATATTCCGTGGCTGTGGTCTCTTGCTCACAATAAAGATCAAATCAATTTATTCAATTTATGTTGTTGAACCAAAGATGGCTTACGTAAAGAATTCCAGTGCTCTGGGTGTATCTGGCATTGCATTTGGCTGTTCTCATCAGTACAAATATTTTCGATTCTCCTTGTTTATTCCCCTGCTTACAGTGCTGCCAGTGTAATGCTGAAATCCTGCCAGGTTTCATTTGCTGTTGTGGCTGTAATTTTTATTCAGTCTCAGGTTCGCTCACCAGGTATTCACCCATTTACTCATTTTTGAGAAATATAAGCATTTCTGATCCAGTATGTGGTGTCAGGAGTTCTTATTAGCAGTGCTACAAAGAAAGTGGGCCATTCCGTATTCCAGTGCATGAATTTCTGACAGTCCAGGTGATTCCGGGCCCAGAGGGATGAAGCGTATAACCAGGCCGGGCGATTCTGACGCTTGATGGATGCCTTCTTAACCTGATTACTTTCATTGACCGCTGGAGCCGACGCGAGCAATCAGTGCGGGGCTCCCGGGCCGTGGGACTCTGAGTCAAAGCTGAGTCATATCAGACCCCCCCCCCCCCCCAAAGAGAGCTGCCCTTCATTAATTGACTGCATCATCAGAGCACAGAGACAGTATAGTGACAACACGAAGAGCTGATTTGTGCTGGTGTCAACACAAAGTTTGGGGAGTGAGTTAGGCAGGCGGCTCTGTGTTCGTGGACCTGCTGTTTTAATTGTGACAGATAACTCTGCCTGCAGTGCCGAGGGCAGGCCTCTGTGGAGGCGGACTCACGTTTCGGTGTGTTTGTGTGTTTACATACGCCAGGTTAACCTGACTTCCAAAGCAGTCTCCCACCTCTCTGCATCTCCATCTGTTCTAACTCAGGTAATTGTACGAACTGAAATTGCCAAAAAAAAATTTAGCAAATGCTGTGGTTTTAAGGCATACAGGATAAGCCGCTTGAATCTGAAGGATATGTAATGACTTTTTTTATAGATTCATACTTTAGAAATGTGTTATTCACTTGTAACAGACTTATACGACATCATTGTATAGCAGTAAACTAGCGGGCGTGGGATGTAAACCCCCCACCCCGCAGGAATGAGCCCATGTACCCTTTTATATACAGAACAAAATTAATTTACATGTATTTATAATCTAACACTAATATGTTAGTTAGTAACAGGCTTCATTGGGCAGCTAATGAAATTATTAAAAGAGCGACTATTATTTGGATTAAGGAGATGTACTTTATTTTTCAGCCATCGGTATTTATGCGGCATTCAGCTGGACGTCAGCTTAACGGTGTTTATCAAGCTGCTTCAGCAGCGTTGGGATTTGGGGTTAGTGGCCTTAGGGTGCGTTATGATTGCAGTGCCGCTCAGCTTGTAGCGCCGAGGACTGCAGTTCCACCGACTAGGTGATGATATGCATCAGCGGCACTTGCAAGTCGGAAATGGCGACAAGCCCAGAGTCAACACTCATTTTGTTACTTGGATCAGTACTGGTCGAGGGGTGCATCTCACTCGTTCAGTTACTCATTCATTCACTCACTCGCTCATACATTCACTCACTTACCGGCTCACTCACTTCCTCCTTCGGAAGCCTTTGTATTGTGATGCCTTTTGACTGTGTGACTCTGTGCTACACAAAAGATATGCCAGAATCTATACAAAGTCTGGACACTGTCAACTATCCAGAGACACCTACAGCTAAGATCATACAACTGTATCCCAAAGAGAGATCAGTGCACTATATGTGTCTGACTTTGGTTCTGTTGTCATTCCCAGTGCAGAGATCAGTGCACTATATGTGTCTGACTTTGGTTCTGTTGTCATTCCCAGTGCAGAGATCAGTGCACTGTACGTGTCTGACTTTGGTTCTGTTGTCATTCCCAGTGCAGAATCAGTGCACTGTACGTGTCTGACTTTGGTTCTGTTGTCATTCCCAGTGCAGAGATCAGTGCACTATATGTGTCTGACTTTGGTTCTGTTGTCATTCCCAGTGCAGAGATCAGTGCACTGTACGTGTCTGACTTTGGTTCTGTTGTCATTCCCAGTGCAGAATCAGTGCACTGTACGTGTCTGACTTTGGTTCTGTTGTCATTCCCAGTGCAGAGATCAGTGCACTATATGTGTCTGACTTTGGTTCTGTTGTCATTCCCAGTGCAGAGATCAGTGCACTGTACGTGTCTGACTTTGGTTCTGTTGTCATTCCCAGTGCAGAATCAGTGCACTGTACGTGTCTGACTTTGGTTCTGTTGTCATTCCCAGTGCAGAGTCGCGATGAAACACAGAGCAGAGCCCATTGGACGAGTGCACAACGCATCAGGTCTCCAGTGGCTTACTGCCTCTGATGACCACCTGATTGCCTTCTCACATTACCTGTGGTCACCTGCATGTCAGATTCTGCCCGATTCTTCATTTTTCTTTGTTATCAGGCTTCTGCACCCTGACTCTTTTCCTCCAGATCCTTGGTTTTCTTTTTTTATCAGCAAGAAAATGACTGTATCATTTCAAGAAGCTATTTTTGGTACAGTTTCTATGGCAACGTTGCACAGGGGAGCTGTGCTGGAGTCAGCAAACAGCTTGAAGGAGCCACACACACATGCACGCATACATACACACACGCAGACACACACACAGACACACGCACACATATACACACATATTAATGGCTATACTGTACATACAGAAAAATCCAAAGAGGAAAACAGTTAAACAAATTCATTTGCAATCGTATGAAAGTATAGAACCCAAATTTGCTTCAGATAATACAAATTACAATCGTGTCTTAAATAGCAATCATAAATTCTTATTTTAAAAGAATGTTCCGGCCAGCCTACATTATTCATCAGCTGACTCGCAGAGCAGGTACTCTGGGTCTTTGAATGCAGTGAGGTCATTCAAGTCACAGAGTGTAAGCTGTACGAATCAGACAGAGCCCAGACCAACCTGGCCCTCCAAAGAGATGCCACTGTGACGCTCACCACAGCACAGCTTCAGAGGAGAAGCCAAGGCATTTGGTCAGAAATATCCCAGACACAAGTAAGGTAGGAAATCTTTGAAATGGCCTGGAGAAGTAGCAACAAGGCATACCTGTTATGGAGACAAAACAGCGTCTGTGAGGGGGACGGCAGAGAGGGACGAGCAGAGAGCCAAAGCCGGCATCCCGCCCGCTGACGGCTGTGCTAAACGGCGACTGTGAGGGGGACGGCAGAGAGGGACCAGCGGAGAGCCAAAGCCTGCGTCCCGCCCGCTGACGGCTGTGCTAAACGGCGACTGTGAGGGGGACGGCAGAGAGGGACCAGCGGAGAGCCAAAGCCGGCGTCCCGCCCGCTGACGGCTGTGCTAAACGGCGACTGTGATGGGGACGTCAGAGAGGGACCAGCGGAGAGCCAAAGCCGGCGTCCCGCCCGCTGACGGCTGTGCTAAACGGCGACTGTGATGGGGACGTCAGAGAGGGACCAGCGGAGAGCCAAAGCCGGCGTCCCGCCCGCTGACGGCTGTGCTAAACGGCGACTGTGATGGGGACGTCAGAGAGGGACCAGCGGAGAGCCAAAGCCGGCGTCCTGCCCACTGACGGCTGTGCTAAATGGCGACTGTGAGGGGGACGGCAGAGAGCGACGAGCGGAGAGCCAAAGCCGGCGTCCCGCCCGCTGACGGCTGTGCTAAATGGCGGCTGTGAAGCTTCTGCCTAGGAGCAGCAAAACACAAGCAAATGCTAACATCTGCTGCACTTTGCTGAATATTTAAGACAACTGGCAGGGACCCAGGTCCCAACTATACTGTTTGTTTGAGCATCCATCCATCTATCTAGACATCTATCCATCCATCCATCTTCTGTAACTGCTTGTCCTCTTCAGGGTCTTGGGCGTTCTGGTGTATATCCCAGAGACTATGGGCACAAGGCAGGGAATAACCTAGGATGGGGCACCAACCCATCACAGGGCACATTCACACCAATTTGGTAACTCCAATTAACCTAAGCATGTTTTTGGACTGTGGGGGGAAACCCCACGATGATGCAGGGAGAACATGCAAACTCCACACACAGAGAGCCATGGTGGAAACTAAAACCTTGGACCCAGAGGTCTGAGGTCACAGTGCTAACCACTGCACCACCATGTCGCTTCCAATATAGCAATGCTTCATGTATATATAATATACATACATCTGCTGACCAAGGTGTTTCTGTCTCTCTCCTAGTGTCTCAGGGGCCCTGAGCCTGTCTCAGTCAACACAGGACACAGGGCTGTGACTCTCCTTACACAGGGTGCCAGTCAACACAGGACACAGGGTTGTGGCTCTCCCTGCACAGGGTTCCAGTCAGCACAGGACACTGGGCTGTGGCTCTCTTTACACAGGGTGCCAGTCAGCACAGGCCACAGGGTTGTGGCTCTCCCTGCACAGGGTTCCAGTCAGCACAGGGCACAAGGTTGTGGTTCTCCTTACACAGGGTACGAGTTAGCACAGGACACAGGGCTGTGGCTCTCCCTGCACAGGGTGCCAGTCAGCACAGGCCACAGGGTTGTGGCTCTCCCTGCACAGGGTTCCAGTCAGCACAGGGCACAAGGTTGTGGTTCTCCTTACACAGGGTACAAGTCAGCAGAGGGCACAGGGTTGTGGCTCTCCCTGCACAGGGTTCCAGTCAGCACAGGGCACAAGGTTGTGGCTCTCCTTACACAGGGTGCCAGTCAGCACAGGGCACAAGGCTGTGATTCTCCGTACACAGGGTGCCAGTCAGCACAGGGCACAGGGTTGTGGCTCTCCCTGCACAGGGTACCAGTCAGCACAGGGCACAGGGTTGTGGCTCTCCTTACACAGGGTGCCAGTCAGCACAGGGCACGGGGTTGTGGCTCTCCTTACACAGGGTGCCAGTCAGCACAGGGCACAGGGTTGTGGCTCTCCCTGCACAGGGTACCAGTCAGCACAGGGCACAGGGTTGTGGCTCTCCTTACACAGGGTGCCAGTCAGCTCAGGGCACAGGGTTGTGGCTCTCCTTACACAGGGTGCCAGTCAGCACAGGGCACAAGGCTGAATTACAGTATGGGTGATTTAGAGATGTCACTGAGCCTAATTGCTCACCTTTAGACTGCAATCTCTGCACACAGAGCAGCGGTGAGTTTCAAGCCCCAACCTTGGAGGTGTGCGCAGGGTGTCGGAGGGTCCCTGTTATCCTAGCAGATTTAGGGGGCCCAGTACTTTACAGAGAGCCTTGAATACGTAAAAAAATATGTATGATTTGGCGGGAGGCCAGAATTCCTAGGTACCACTCTGGATGTGAGATATCAGCACCCTCCAGCAAACCAGTCTCATTCTGTGATTCTCTTTCTTTATCATACACATATATACTGTGAGGCGAAATGAGCCGCACCGCTGGAACTGGGCTGGAGATTCCTGGTTGTCATGGTGATTAATCTCTGCTCCTATGTAGTATTATTCACTCAATGACATCAAGTTGGTTTTGACATTAGGGACTTTATAACAGAGATGGCTGGTCCACAGAGGTAGAGAAGGTACCTGCTTTTTATTTGAGATTAAATTATGAAACAAGTAACTTTGAAATAAATCATTACTAAAATTTTGCAATTTAAAACACATTTTCAGTGTTATTTGGATAATTTTAGTATTGTAATATTATAAAATGTATAACCTTCTTACCCACTCAATGTACTTAGCCACTGATACAACCAGCTTGGGTGACAGAAGAAGTTACCAGGAGAAGATAGAACATGCACTATACTGCCAAAAGTACTGGGACACCTGCCTTTACACACACATGAACTTTAATGACATCCCATTCTTAATACATAGGCTTTAATCATTTATTTGTCAAGGAAAAAAACATATAACCATATACACGATATACAGAGCAACCTGGGGAGTGGAGAGTGGATCAGTAGGCTAAGCCTCTGTACTTGTGATCAGAAGGTTACTGGTTCAAGCCCGGACTGGGCGGAACACTCACAGTGCAAACCCCAGAGCAAGGGCTGCAACTCTAACACTCAGAGAGAGGTGCTACACATGTGTAAATCCTTTATTTGTCAAGAAAGGGGGAAAAAATCATATACACAATATACATAAGCACCAGAATACTGGTGAGTGGCTCAGCAGGTTAATCCTCTGTACCTATGATCAGAAGGTCACTGGTTCAAGCCTTGCCTCACCAGATTAGTCACAGAGCGGACCCTTAACCTGAGCACTCAGAGACAGGTACTACATGTGAGTGAATCCTTTATTTGTCATGAAATGGGAAAAAAAAAAACATATACACGATATACAGAACACATGCAGAGGAGTGCAAGTGGCTCAGTAGGCTAAGCCTCTGTACCTGTAATCAGAAGGTCACTGGTTCAAACCCAGCCTTGGCAGACTAGTCACAGGGCAGACCCTAGAGCAAGGGCCTGAATCCTAGCACTCAGCTGCTGCATGTGTGGGAATCCTTTTTTTGCCATTTTTAGGCAAAAAAAAAAGAGAGTGGTGAGTGGTTTAACCTCTGTGCTGTGATCAGGTCAGTGGCTCAAGCCTGCCCTCCGCAGAATAGTTACAGGGCAGGTCCTTGAGCACACTGGCTGATTCTGTAGTGAGAACACACACACACACACGCGCACACACGCACACACACACACATTCTCTCTACAGGGTCAGTCAGTGAGTTCAAGGGCCTGCCCGGTAACTATTCTGCGGAGGTCAGGCTTGAACCACCAACCACAAACTTCTGATCACAAGCACAGAGACTTAGCCAACTGAGCCACTCACCAGCTCCACTTGAATTGGATCTGAATTTAACTTTTGACTCTTAACCATGTACGGGCCAGACCAGATCCAGTTTACAGATCTGTGGAGATTTCTGAACAACTTTGGGCCCAGATCCAGTTCAGACTCAGACTCTTAACACATCAACTCTGTAATTTCCGCAGTGGATTTACTTCTCTGCCTGTCCCAGTGTCTTAATGTTCATTCTTGGCATCGTCAGTATATTAGACACAATCAGATAATTTGAGACATACGCTATTATTGGCAAAAGTATTGGGACACCTGCCTTTACACACACATGAACTTTAATGACATCCCATTCTTAATACATAGGCTTTAATATGGAGTTGGTTCACCCTTTGCAGATATGAAAGCTTCAACTCTTCTGGGAAGGCTGTCCACAAAGTTTAGGAGTGTGTTTATGGGAATTTTTGACCTTTCTTCCAGGACAGCATTTGTGAGGTCAGGCATTGATGTTGGACAAGAAGGCCTGGCTCGCAGTCTCTGCTCTAATTCATCCAAAGGTGTTCTATCGGATTGAGGTCAGGGTTCTGTGCAGGCCAGTCAAGTTCCTCCACACCAGACTCACCCATCCATGTCCTTATGGACCTTGCTTTGTGCACTGGTGCGCAGTCAATGTTGGATTAGGAAGGGGGCCATCCCCAAACTGTTCCCACTTTTGGTAATATGGTGTATTTAGTTGCTTTTTCTAGTAAATTAAAAGCATGTTTTATATTTTATTTTGACAATTTCTAAATATATACAGTGGGGCCCCCATTTCAGTAACTGTGGTTTTCGTTAAAAAATTGGAGAACTCCATAAATAACCAGTTCCTAAGTTTGAAAGCGCGCCACACGAGGGCAGGCTGTAACACAGTGAAACCTGCCAGCCCAGTCACACCCAGTATGTGACTCATCTCCCATTGTCCCTGTACCCACGCTTCCCAGCAGAACTTTCACCCAGTCTGCCCAGTCTGCGGTCCTCCTGATCACATTCATTGCCACTTTATCACAGTGTCTATTAAAACAATGTATGCAAAGCATTAATTTCATTGTGCTGTCATGCCTTGATATCATTGCGCTATTGTCTCTTGAGAATCAGGCTAAAACATCAGAATCCCTTTCATCCAAGAGAGTGTAGTATTCTACTGTACAGTACTATGTAATAATGTAAAATGTACTTTATTATTACTGTGTTTAATGTTGGTTACGTCTTACAGTGTGTAATTTATCACTTAATTTACCATAGGTATGTAGGTGAAAATCAGACTATATTTGGAGTGCACGTTTTTGCCCATCCGCGATAGGTCTTGGAACGTATCACCTGTGGATACAGTGGGACTGCTGTTCATATGTTTGTTCTTAATGGAGTTGGATACTCCTTAGCTGGACCCGAGGTTATTCAATCTGGCAAGTGGGAAATATTTAAAAATTTATTTCGAATGTGAGAGTCGGCAAGAGGGTGACAATCACCATGTTTTCATTCCAGCTCTCCTGTATGCCACCATTTTTGGGAATGTGACAACCATCTTCCAGCAAATGTACACCAACACTAATCGGTACCACGAGATGCTCAACAATGTGCGTGACTTCCTCAAGCTCTACCAAGTGCCCAAGGGCCTGAGTGAAAGGGTGATGGACTACATCGTTTCCACCTGGGCCATGACTAAGGGCATTGACACCGAGAAGGTAGGTGTACCCTGAGCATTATGGGCAATGTTGTCCTTGAAGACTGGCTGATGGATGTCAGGTCTCTAACAGATCCTGTACAGTGTATGTGGAATTGTTGAATTGATCTGCCATTTAATTTGGCCACTGCCTGAGACTGGAGGAGGTCCACTCGGTGGATCATCACAGCAGCATGTTCACCAGCTAATTAAGAGGCACGTGCTTGACTGTACTGGATGAGGTCCAAGGTTTTTCAACAAATTCAGTGCTACATATAGCTAAAAAGTTTATAAATAATCATTTAGAAATAGTTTTATATACAGTATATTATTATAAAATGTGTAAATCACACTGGAATTTCCAGTATTCATTTATTTAGTACATGGGTTTTGTTTTCTCTCTTCTCAGGAAGCTGAGACATGGGCTCCTGTTGCCTTTCTCTCTAAATGCCTTTGGTAACATTCTGAATGTGAAGGCTATAACACGGAATGAAATATTAAGGTCTTTCATTTAATTTCCAATAAATGTCAGCGTGTAATTACTGATTTTTATGCAGCTTTTGATATTTCTGAGAATCACTTTGATGTATTAATGGTCACTGAGCGTAGTGTCATGATCCAGTGCATGAATAATATTTTCCTTGCCTCTTCTGGCTCCATGCAAAACAATCTGCCAGACCGACGGCTTTCAGAGTCATTGATTAGCGAGGGTCCCTCACCTGTTTAAAGTGTTTAAGTCGACTACGTTGTGTTTCATTTTCTCTGGCATTTAAATCCCTATTTTGCGTACTGTTGTTTTTTAAAGAGGTTTTTAAACAGTGGAGATTAGTCACCATCTAAGAAGAGTATGTGGATCAAGTACGGACTGGAAATGGGCTTTTCATTAGTAATTCACAGAACATAACCTGATCTTATGCCTCCTTGTCACCTCATTGTGCATATGAAACACACCAGCTTGCGGCAAAGCTACAGGGAGCGCATGCATTTGCAAAACACCGATTAGCATCATTATTAGTCATGGAGAACATCCAAATATAAGAAACAGCACTGCGGTTACATGGAGATAGTATAATCGACGTCTGCACAGCACAGCAGCACAGTGGTTAGCTAGCTTTCTACTGCTAGCTGACTGACTATTAACACCTCTCCAACTAAAATTGGTTATTTGAGGTATCATGCAGAATTTCTCCCTTGGATCAATAAAGTCAAACTTAATCTTAATCTGAAAGATGCCGTATTGCAGGGTTTAAACTGAATGCTAGAGGACCCATGACATTAACGCCATAAGAAAGAACAATGAGTTCAAATAATATGGGCAGGTCCTTATACTGTATTCATAATCACTGAGTGGCTGGATTGTACAGCTGCCACCCCACCCACACACCCCAGAAAAGTATCAGTCAACATATGCGAAGGCCAAGGGCGGCATATGGCCTCAGGTTATGGAGGGAGGGGGGTTAAATGAGGCACTCTGCCTCCAAGCTGCCTCACAGATCTCACTGCCTCACAATGTCGATCTCTTTTCCCGTGAATGCTTCAGACCCTCAGGCAGCCCGACTTAGGAGGGAGTGCTGTTACAATTAAATATTAAGGAGTTTATTGATGACTTCGTCCTTTTTAGCTTTTCTTTCTTGACTCGATCGATAACATTCCTGAAGTGACTGATTATCGATTAGTTGAACATGACAGCCCATGTCATGAGCGATTTTGCATGCGGCTGAAAATAACAGCGGTAGAGTTTTTCCGGTACAAATGGGAACAAAGTAAACAAATATACTTCCCTCCAAGAAGGACTTAAATATTTGCCGTTGACTTCTGAACCTGACAGTCGTTTTGTGTCTGGGGTGCCGAGCGCTCGCTTGGGTGAAACAGCATGACATTGCAAAGACCTGCTCATCTGTTCTGATGCGATCGATGCCCAAGGAATAACCGGTCATGGGGGCAGGGCAGCGAATGAATGTGGTTGATGTTTGTCTGCTGTTGGAAATTCAGTGAATTAAACATTTATGAGTGCTGGTGAAATGACATAAAATCTAACAACATTATCTTTTTTTAAAGATTTTGCTTTCTGTCACTGGTGCAGCAGGACAAATAATTCTTTAAATGTAAGTCAAAAGTAAGCAGAAAGTGGTTCTTGGTTTTGCATCTCAGTGTGAGCTGTTGCACACCTGCATCACAGTGGTGACTTATATGATGTTCTATTTACATCAAACATACATTTCATTCTTCTAAATCTCATCTCATGCCGCTCGTGATGAGATTTCCTAACCCCTTCGGGGGTCCATCGACCCCAGAGTCAGAACCACTGCTGCTCGGGAATCTGTGTCCAAACTGTAGTGCGCTTCGTCTTTGTGAGGAGACACTATGTGAAGGAGGTTTTGGTCTGTCCCTAGGTACTTTCCATCTGTCCCAAGGACATGCGGGCGGACATCTGTGTCCACCTCAACCGGCAGGTCTTCAACGAGCACCCAGCATTCCGGCTGGCCAGTGACGGTTGTCTCCGCTCCCTGGCCGTTGAGTTCCAGACCATCCACTGCGCCCCCGGCGACCTCATCTTCCACGCCGGCGAGAGCGTGGACACACTATGCTTCGTGGTGTCCGGCTCTCTGGAGGTCATCCAAGACGACGAGGTCATCGCTATTCTTGGTGAGTCTTCGTGGTGATAAGCGGGATTTCGTCTTACATCCCCGTTTACGTGCAGCGCGCACCACCCATGTCCCACCGCGCAGCCAGTGCGTTTCCCTGACAGGACTTTAATATTTCACATTGCTTTGGTAGCCTGTAAACCGAAGCAGCATCGCCTTGTGCTTCACCAGTGAATCTGAGTCCAGCTGAAGGAGTCAGAGCAGGATCTTCCCCCGAGGGGCCCCACGATTCTGCTGACCCCGCTGCTGTTCTCACATCTCGGATAGAGAGGGATGCGTACAGCCTCGGGGCTTTTCCGTGACCCGTCTTTCCAGAAACTTATTCTCTTGTGTTAGAATTCCCGAGGCGTGCCCTGTTGATCTTGACGCTGCGTAAAGGCAGGCAAGATTCTGGGAGACATAACAGAACGCGGCAGTAATACGGCACCTGCAGTTCCGGGCTGCTTTATATGAAATGTATGATGACTAAGTATGGTTTGCACTGTGGCAGGCACCCTCGGCCGAAGGGGGTATGTACAGAATGAACACACAGGTGAAGGGGCACACGTGAGAAACCAGAACAGTACATCTCCGGGGTCTCTGTGGGCTACAGGCCCCCATCCCAACACACAGCGCTGTGCTCAGCATGAACAGAGACCCCCAGTGGCCAGGGCTTCTCACGCATACAGGAACCTCAAGTGCTTCGCCAGCACTATGGAGAATGGCTATAAGGTGCCCTCTTATCCATTATTGACAAGTGCACATTCTATCTTTTTCATTTCCACTACATTGCCTGTCTGTGTTTTATAGCTCTGTTACAAGCTAGTGGTTTAAGTAATTTACGAGCAGCTCAGAGCTGGAAAGGCTGCAAATACCCATCTGTGAGTTACGGTTGCTGGTCTCACACAGAGCATCGAAACAGACTTGTTGGCAAACCCTCACCCTATGGCTTGAATAACTGTACAGCTTCCACAATGGCATCGTGTTCCTCCCAAACTTCTGGCAAATCAGCCTGAAGACTCGCTGATCATCACCAATAATGAGACCATGACAACACACTTAGTACTTAATTAAAGAGTAGCCTACAGAATTGAAGCAGAGCGGAAGCGAGAGGAACACATGTGGAAATCGATGTACTGCTCCTCTACCTGCAGTTTTGATATGTGAAGCTGCACCACTGATCGAAGGCCCAGTGACCAGGGCCGAGAGTGAGGATCTGGCCGGAAACATGAACATTCTGAGGAGTGCAGCTACAGTGTGAGGAACGCTGTGCTATTCATGACAAATGATATCCGATTGCTGTTTGCAAAAGAACACTATATCCTTTCTCTGGCTGTATTTTTCTTAGTAAAATAAAACATCTCTGTCCTTATGATATTTTTTCCCTAATTTCATTTCAGGAATAAACAGGCCACATATATATATATAGAAAAAACATATAAAAATATATACTGTATAGAAACTGAAAAAATATCCAGCAGATGACATTTTTGCTGTTAGAGTTGTAGCGCCTCTGAGCTCACACTGGTCAGAAAGCAGTTTGGAACCTGCATCCATTTTACGGAGTCAGACTACAGACCCGTGTCTACCCACTACACAGACTACAAACCTGTGTCTACCCACTACACAGACTACAAACCTGTGTCTACCCACTACACAGACTACAAACCCGTGTCCACCCACTACACAGACTACAGACCCGTGTCCACCCACTATGCCGACTACAGACCCGTGTCCTCCCACTACACAGACTACAAACATGTGTCCACCCACTGCACAGACTACAGACCCGTGTCCACCCACTATGCCGACTACAGACCCGTGTCCACCCACTATGCCGACTACAGACCCGTGTCCACCCACTACACAGACTACAGACCCGTGTCCACCCACTACACAGACTACAAACCTGTGTCCACCCACTACACAGACTACAGACCCGTGTCCACCCACTATGCCGACTACAGACCCGTGTCCACCCACTATGCCGACTACAGACCCGTGTCCACCCACTATGCCGACTACAGACCCGTGTCCACCCACTATGCCGACTACAGACCCGTGTCCACCCACTATGCCGACTACAGACCCGTGTCCACCCACTACACAGACTACAAACCTGTGTACACCCCCTACACAGACTACGGACCCGTGTTCACCTCCTACACAGACTACAGACCTGTGTCTGTCCACTAGGATGCAGACATCACTCTTGGAGCCGTGGACTTAGCCTCAGTCAAAGGAAGCTCATAGCATACATATCGCTTCTTATATATAAACACGAACTGAAGCCCCTCAGGAAAAACATGAGAAGTACAACAGCAGGGTCACAAACTTTTCACTCACTGGGCCAGTTCATCTGTGGTGAGATCCTCTGCCATGACTCCAGATCCCCGCAGAACGGGAAATTATTTCATAAGCACTTAAGCTTCTGGTATTTTTTAGTATTATCGCAAAGTCTTCAGTTTTGCACGGAGCCTCGAAATTATCCACTTTTCTTATGATTTAAGGAACAGGACATGTGCTCAAGAAATGTGCTGATGAGTCCTAAATACTTGTTTAATTTGAGTTATTTTGTTTGACGTGTGGAGCTGCTCCTGAATGAAGGTGCCTAATTGGTCACTAAACGGATCATAAATACTCATTGGGATCACATCTGTGAGGTCATTAAAAAGTCATACAGGTTTCTTTGCCTTAAGTGTGTGACTCTTGGACAGTTGCTAAGCTTTAGCTAATAAGCCATTTGGGCTGCTACGCTAAGTGAGTTTGGCAGCCAGCCAGCTTAGCGCGAGAACATGTGAAGCACAGAGAAACACCAGACAGGGCACTAGCTTCACATCTGTGGAAGAATCTCAAGACTGTCAGTGGAATCTGGGGAACTTTTTTAAGAAGATGGAGTCGGTGGAAGTAATCAATACGAATAGTCATTGTCATGTGGGCCGTCCTCCTGAAACTCGCACAGGCCACGCCCCTCACTCGCAAGGATATTATTCATTCATGGCTTTTCCCTCACCACCCTCATCCCTGAAGATGTACCTAATTTACTCTCAAAAATTATATGTTTATATGCCCTGGCCTGCAATGAGTAGGTTACATGGGTAGTAATATTTTCATTTGTCATTTAAAGCAGCATTTTTATTCATGACAGTATAAAATGTACAAATCCGTTAAGACATCTTGGTAGCTGACTTTGTTTTATGGAGAAATTTGCAGATTTGCATTGTGCCTTTGCAGATGATTTCCTGGCAATACAAGAACTATCCCAACAGCAATGACAAGAATTTCAGTTTTCAGAAGCTGATTCATTTTTCTTGTGTCCAAACCTACATGACTGCACTTCTATAATTGCAGACCCCCCTCACATCTTCCTCTCCAGACCTCTCCTAACATAACAATATCTAGTGTGTGCTTTACTAGGCATTTAGAAAATAGTTACGCACACGCACACACACACAAACCAATCAGGATTAGCAGTGGGAATTTGGATGGAAGATAGATGGATGTAACTAAATGCTTATTAGTGTTTGACTTAAAAATGTCAAACCGTCCCCTGCAGGTGTGTAGAGCACTTGGTCAGTGGTTTAAGCCATAACTACCGATTTGGAAGATATACAGAGCTCCTTTCCGCTGCTGGATCCAACCCCCAGCTAAGACGTGCTGTACTGTAGATTGCGCTGAATCTTTCCAAAGTGCTGTTTAAATCATTTGAATCAATGATAAAAATATCTTAGGAGATTCTTTCCAAGAATTATTAGCACCTGCTTTTCATTGCCATGTGCCGTCATTGAGCTATTCAACAAAATGCTATGATTTCTGAACACTAACAGCACAATATTTTTGCTTTGGTACTAAGCATGGGATGACAATGGCCAGTGATTATGGTGCTAATGATTATCGTTCTTTCCTTCACTTCCTACCCCAGGCAAGGGGGATGTTTTCGGTGATGTGTTCTGGAAGGAGACCACCCTGGCCCATGCTTGTGCCAACGTGCGAGCACTGACCTACTGTGACCTGCACATCATCCGCCGGGAGGCCCTGCTGAAGGTTCTGGACTTCTACACGGCCTTCGCCAACTCCTTCTCTCGTAACCTCATCCTCACCTGCAACCTGCGCAAAAGGGTAGGTTCTCTCCTTTTATCCCCAGACTCCCTCTTTGGTATGGTAGACTCCCTCCTCTTCAGTAGAGTAGACTCCCTCCTCTTCAGTAGGGTAGACTCCCTCCTCTTCGGTAGGGTAGACTCCCTCCTCTTCAGTAGAGTAGACTCTCTCCTCTTCGGTAGAGTAGACTCCCTCCTCTTCGGTAGGGTAGACTCCTTCCTCTTCGGTAGGGTAGACTCCCTCCTCTTCGGTAGAGTAGACTCTCTCCTCTTCGGTAGAGTAGACTCCCTCCTCTTCGGTAGGGTAGACTCTCTCCTCTTCGGTAGAGTAGACTCCCTCCTCTTCGGTAGAGTAGACTCCCTCCTCTTCGGTAGGGTAGATTCCCTCCTCTTCGGTAGAGTAGACTACCTCCTCTTCGGTAGCGTAGACTCCCTCGTCTTCGGTAGCGTAGACTTCCTCCTCTTCGGTAGTGTAGGCTCCCTCCTCTTCGGTAGAGTAGACTCCCTCCTCTTCGGTAGCGTAGGCTCCCTCTTCTTCAGTAGAGTAGACTCCCTCCTCTTCGGTAGAGTAGACTCCCTCCTCTTCGGTAGCGTAGACTTCCTCCTCTTCGGTAGCGTAGGCTCCCTCCTCTTCGGTAGAGTAGACTCCCTCCTCTTCGGTAGAGTAGACTCCCTCCTCTTCGGTAGCGTAGGCTCCCTCCTCTTCGGTAGAGTAGACTCCCGCCTCTTCGGTAGTGTAGACTCCCTCCTCTTCAGTAGAGTAGACTCCCTCCTCTTCAGTAGAATAGACTCTCTCCTCTTCGGAAGAGTAGGCTTGGATATTTTTGGATATGTTTACCCAAATGGCTTCTGTTTGACCGGTTAAATTTAAAACACAGTCATGAAATTGTCAGATTAAAATTCTGATTGAGGCACAAATGGTGAACTAAATATGGTCACCGAAGGTAGATAAGCTTTGCTGGTCTTCATGCTTCTCTTGCTTAAAGGAAAAGTAAAGCCCAGAAGTATTTTTCAGTACTGAGAAACATGAGGCATTGCACCATTGTGAGTAGGTGAACATTGCTATTGCAGTGTTACCTGGGTAGAATGCAGTTCAAACATGATTACGCCACTAATTCCCTTCAAAATTGGTGATGTCCGTGTAGCTCATATAGCTCCGCAGTGCTCAGTAATATAGGCTGTGTGTATTTACACGTGTAAATCATCACTGGAAGCTGCAGGTCTGTCATTTAGCTGGAGGATCTTTTTCATTAAAAATTGACTAATTGTTCTAAACATGCTGCCTGCTCCAGGCTTTTGACCCAGTGTGTGATTTTACTATTTTTAACACTGTGCAGTGTGCAACACAAGGCCAAGGAAAGCAGTGTTAATTAGAGCCGTGCGGGGGCTGGTAAATGTGGACTGTCTGGAGAAAAGGCAGGCTGATCCACAGCTTTTGCTAATTTGGACTGGCTGGAATGTGACCTGTGTGTGCATGACTTTGAGCGCAAACCGCTGAGGGTTTGCGCAGAGCCTGGCCAGCACCGCTGAGGGTTTGCACAGACCTGCCCTAAAGATGCTGGCCTGATGGAGCCCCCTGGCCTCTCCTTAAGCGCCTTTGGCCCGCTGTCACTGTGACAGTTTGATGCATGCTGTGTGTTAATGCACCAGCCATTCATACACTGCCAGTCATACGTTTTTTGTTTTGGCGTTTTTTTGTGTCTTATTACAGATCCAGCAGTATTGTGCCACATGCAAAATGAAAGCATTACAAAATGCCACTTAATTAAGGTAAATACCAGACAAATGATAAACACCACAAATGTAACAAATAGCCACCTTTTGCTGTGATTACTTCTGAACAATCTCTGGACGATCTATTAAAAGACTTAAGGTATTTTTCTGCAAGTTCACTCCAGCACTGCTGTGGCACATCATCTCCATGTTTAGCTTAGGCCTTTTTGTCCATTTCATGTAAGAATGGCTCAGTGGGGTTGAGGTGAGCTGATTGTGCAGGCCGTAGCATCATTTTCAGCTTTCCTTCCTCTTCTGTCTCCTTCAAATAGTTGTGATTGGGCATTTTTGCTTGGGAATTAACCGAAAAGGACCTGACTGCTGGTGCATATGAATCTCTTGCGCATGCCCGTATACTGATTTAGGCACCCCCATGACTCACATCATGTGACGACCACAGGCTAATGACTTCAGCTAAGTGGAGCTTTGATCTACATAGTTTCAGAGGTAAATCACCTGTCATGTTGTACTGCTTTCTACATATGAATTTTAGAATACTGTGGAAAATCTGAAAATGTTTTCATTTTTACAGCATATTGTCCAGCACTAATCAAACCTGTTCAGCGAGCCAGTCAGAGAAAAATCCTAACAACAACTCATACTGTCAGTGCTTTCCAGGGTTAATCCCTAAGACAAAAATGTTTATTTCCGTATGATTTGTTTATTAAAATTAGATTTCGGTTTGCAGTCCGTTCAATTTGTCACCTTTTTGTTTTTCTGAATATACACACACACACACATAGTTATAAGCAGTCTTATTTAAAAGGGCAGGAAGTAAATTAGGTTGATACTATGAGTGTGTTTTCTGGAAGGACTGGGACTCTGCAGGGACTCTGTGGGGACTCTGCAGGGAATCTGTGGGGACTCTGTGGGGACTCTGAGCTGAAGGGAAGCCCTTCCCAGCATCAGCTGTCTGAAACATGGCGGAAACGGCAGATCGGTGCTCTTATTGACTGAGAAACGCCCTTTGGCTTCTGCTCGGAATGCCTGTTCCGCCTCACACAGCCCAGCCGCTTCATCGCCTCGGGAGCGTGCTGTCTATCCTCCTACTGTCTCCCCCCTGGCAGAACACAGTACCCTCATCTTTTGACGTAAATGCATGTTAGATATTTGTAGTTCTTCACAGCCGTGTGTTCATCACTTTGTCTTATTTTCCTGGCTTTCTGGAGTTTGCGTGTGTCTGCACTGAAGTTTCTGGAAAAAATAGAGGTTTGTGGGAGCAGGCTGTGACAAAAGTATTAGGCAGGGCATCTGGCTTCAAACACGCACACTCTCACTCTCTTAAAGACACACATGCCTTTTTACAGTGCGATATAGGGCACAGGGCTGGGGCACGCCACGGACAGGGCGTCAATCTGTCACACACACACACACACACACACACACACAGACATAGAGCGTGCATCCTTAACTTTGGCGGAGCATCAGCTGACCTGGTGGTGACTGCATGATTGGTTGATACCCTCCGGTTGTCTACCTTGTCTGCGCTTTACACGTCTTTTTTGGAGGGGGGCACTGAGCTGAGTCAGTGCCACGGTGATGCGGCTGATTGGATAAATGGCCAGCCCTTCCAGAATGTTCCCACGGACATACGTCCACGGGGAGCACAAAGAGCAGCTCTACCCGTGGGCCCATTCAGACTAACGGAGACAAACAGGAACTGCAGGTGCCAGAGCTTCCCGGGACTGAGCTTTGCAGGCATGCAGGGGGGCTGGCTTTCATCCCCTCGCTGCCCGGGGGGGTCCCGTGAGCCGGGGATAAGGGATATGAAGAGCTGGAGAGCAAACAGCAGGCAATCACGGTGGCACTGCACTCTGCAGGTGCGCGATGACCCTCTGACTCCCCGCAAGCCGCACCCTCGCACTCTCAGCTCCCGCGAAATACGGTGATTTCCTGGGGAGACAGAGGCCTGCTCCTCAGCACCGCTGTCTGTCTGGGAGCTGGTCTGGCCGCCGTGTAGGGGGGGCGACAGCCTGCCATGTCATTATCTGCCCAGATCATTTCTCTCATAATGACACCACAGCGCATTTGCCCCCCACAGTTAGCATTAAAATACAGGCTTACTATTTGTTTACAGGGTAGATGTGGGTTTGTTTGATATCAAGCGGGCACCGTTCACATCCTGAAAGGCATCGTCGCTGGACTACGCTTCAGTGTCACCAGCTCTGTGAATAATTTTTCCTGATAATTTGCAATTGGAAACAACAACAGCATACAAAAATAATTCAAGCTCGAGCCTTCTGTGAAATTTCCAAAGATGATGTCTCAGGAGAAGAATCTGAAATACGCGAGTCTAAGCATAAATCCTATAACGAACTAATCTGAGAAAAGTAGAACAGAGGAAACAGATCTCAGTATATTTTTGTTTTCTTCTGGAAGCGACTAACAGAGGGTGTGAAATAAAGCACCTTAGAGACGTAATCCTCTCTTTTTCACTTTGTTATGATCTCTTATCTTCCCCATTAGAGTTTTTCATCTCCCAAAAATATAGAAACTGTGACATTACCAAGCCACACAGTTCACAAGCTGTGACAGTAAACAGGATCAGTAATGCACAGCCCCTGACAGTAACTAAACCAGGTCTGTAGTTACTCATCTCAGAAAGCACAGTCAGCCTGCCATTCCACAGTAACTGAGAGCTGTGTTCTCTTTTTGTGGGCAGGCAGACACACTGCAGTCGTCTCCGTGTGAAGGCGGCTGTATCTTTGGCCCCGTCTCCATGGCGATCAGCCCTGCCGGCAGCTGACGCTTTGGCCCCCGGGTCGCCGCCCCCTTGGCACCCGTCTGTCGTATGGTTTCCGAGCCCGGGGCAGATTGAGGACTACGCTCTGTGGGGCATGTGGCGCCCCCTAGGGCCTGAATGCGGCCGGCTGTGTCTTTACAGGGATCCCGATTATCCGGCTTCATGCTACAAGCACCTCTGTCCACAGTGGATGAACTTTATGCTGAAATAAGACCAGCAGAAGGCCTCCTGTCCACAGTGGATGAACTTTATGCTGCTCTTATGCTGAAATAAGACCAGCAGAAGGCCTCCTGTGCACAGTGGATGAACTTTATGCTGCTCTTACGCTGAAATAAGACCAGCAGAAGGCCTCCTGTGCATAGTGAGGGATTCTGGGTGGTGTATGAGTCTGCCCCCCCCCCCCCACCGCCCCCCATGGGTGATGGGAGAGTATCATATTGCATGCAAGTCATTCTATGAGTATCTCAGTGCTACATCACGTCTGCCGCCTTTTCAAAGTAAAATGTGTTTGGTTGTGTAGGTTCTGCCACAAACACCAGTTTAAAATGCTGGAATTCGTTTACAGAAAAATGTGTGAATTTCCTGGACCCGTCAGCTTTACAGTTGTAACCTTGTCTCGGTGCTTTACTTTCCGTAGTAGTTCTTCTGGAACTGAATGAATGAAATTATGCTACTGAGTAATACAGCCGCGGTGGATTGTTGGGATCTCAAAGCAGAGCCGAGTTCTCTCATAATCACGGCTTATCTGCTGCGCTGCGTTGTGTTGCTGTAGCACTGTGTTGCTGTAGAGCTTATTGACCATCCTGGTCACATCTTCTGGTTGCTCGCTGCCCGCAGGGAGCCTTTGAGATGGACCTCAGCAGGTCTTCCTTCCTTCCCATTTCCTCTGTGAATATACACAGACTAGGCTATAGTGAGTAAATTTAACCCAGTCAGATGGTAGGCTGAAAACAGCAACCCCCCCCAGCAGCAATCACAGGCCCCCAAAGCCTGTCAGCGGCACGAGAGAGAGCGCGCATGTGGCTGCAGAGCGGCCATGTTTTTGTAGATCTGCATTTGCACATTTATCCATGAACGACAAAATGAAAACGTAAACTGCGTTGCATCCTAGGAACAAGGAGGCAATATTATAGAGAGAAAAAGTTGATATATACTCTTATTTTAGGTTTACTTGCTTAATTCAAAGTTATTACGTGAAGCCTGAGAGGAAGAAGTGGTAAAAAATTGAGCAAATTATATGCACCATGTATGTAAATGTCCAGGTGAGGTTTATGCCTAGAAAAGGAAGACAAATTATCTCTTTGTTTAAATCTGCTTCTGTTTTGTGGGACAAAATGCTCACTTTACCATCTTTACTGCTTTGTCAGTTCATCCATTCAGCTTCAATTTTTGCCCACCTCTATAACCTGTCTGTGTGTTGGAATAATTTATTTATAGTGACTTGCTGAATGGGGGAGGTCCGTGGGCGGGGCTTCCCACCTCACACTTTCTGGGTCGTGGTGTGAATACTGCCTCCCACGATTCACAGACTTGCCATCAGGTCAACAGTCTGTGTGTGTGTCTGCGTGTGTGTGTGTGTGTGTGTGTGTGTGTGTGTGTGTGTGTGTGTGTGTGGTGTTGCTCCTCATCCCCTGTCCTGCCTGGGACAGACTCCAGTGTCACTGTCCAGGACAAGCAGCTAGAAAATGTAGGGAACATTCTCAAGGGTGTCAGAGCAAACCCCCCTTGGGATGTGAACTGAATCCCTTTAGGTATGAAACAGTCATGAAGCCGTGCTACCTGCTAGTTGGGGGTGTCTACTTCAAATTACCGAGAGTGTCCAGATCTCATTTTGCATTCGTGAACAGTGCTGGCATTCCACAGTGTTAAGTGAAATAATTCAAAACTTAAAAATAATAAAAAAATGTTTTGCCATCTTATTCCAGACAATATGGCCAATATAATTCTCCACACAGAGCTTCCGTTGCTGCAGATTTGACAGTCTGGGAGAGCTACTGTAAATGCTGTGTGCCTGTAATATCCATAATTAAATTAATCTCCCACCTGCTTTGGCAGAAGGAATCCTGGCAGCTTCGTAACTCATTTATCAGATAATGCTGAGAAAAGGGGGCCCCCACCTGGACGTGACACCCGCAGCTTGCCGAAGCCTTTGTCAGGGTCTTTCAGCCCTCCTGGTTTTCATGCCGTCATTTAAAATCCCCACTGACTTCAAGGGTGCGCTATTGTGCTAAAATTACTAGTGCATATCTGTCTATGTCAGAAAATAAGTGGAGAAATCCCAAGCAAATTCTGCGTATGAATGAATGTGAAATGTTCATGCTTGTTCGTGTTCATGTTTGTTTGTTTATTTGTTTATGATACGTTCCAGATCAGAAATGCAACATGTGGGTTTTTTTCAAAGATTCACTAGTATATACAGCACTGGTCACTTAATACAGAGCTATGGGCACCAGGCTTTGACGTTGACGTATGTAGCATCCTATACTGTAATCGACACCTTACTTCATAACAAAGGATTTGTCAAAGGAGGCTAATTCATGCAAACATTTCAGCAAGGAACAGCATGCAAACACAATCTAAATATCATGAAGAAGTGTTTGAGTCTGGATGGAAGAGACATAAATCTGTTTCAGTGTAACTAAAGCATACCTCTGGGGCTAAAATTCTAAAAGTTTCAAAGTTTTGTTCCAAGTTTTAGAAATGTTAATTTTGCCTGCTGGTCTGCACACACACAGACACACACACACACACACAGACACACGTAAGGCTTCCCGTTACTCAGGGTTTGCGTCCCTCCTGTTGATGTTGATGTATGACTGGACTCAGCATTAACTCTGTTTTAATGAGAGGTGTTTGGAATGAGCAACACATCTGAAAGGCTTGTGGGTGAGCAAATGGCATCTCGAGGAGCTGGATGCCTGCTACCCACACGCAGGAACGACTGCGAGCCAAAGGATCTCCTCTGATCGCTGGGCCTGCAGGGGGCTCCACTGCAACATGCTGTAGAGAAGACTCACCTGTCCGCTCAGTGAGGAGCAGTGAAGGTAGCTGGCTGTCAAAATCACATGGAAAAGCAGGATCACCGACATGCAGCCTTATCGGGGGGCTGGGGGGGGGGCTGCTGTGAGACTCAGCAGCTTTGCCCTTTGTGCTTCTGATCAGATGATCGGTTTAAATCCCATCCTCACCAGAATGATCACATCTCCCTTGGGCCCTTCAGCAAGGCCCTCAGCCCACCACAAATTGCCCCAGGGGTAGCTGGGAAATGGCCTAACCCTGCCCTCAGACCCCAAACTTCACTCGCTCCAGTACGTGCAGAAGAAGCATCCCGACATTCCCATCCTCCTGCTTTTTTTGTCATTTCGTCCTCACTTTTCCTTCACAGACATTTATACTTTTGGTTGACAATCTTATCTCAACTCACTTACAAGGTCATTAACACAAAGTGCAGTAACTACAAATGACAGCAGCCTGGCATTAAAACAGAGTCTGTGTGCATGTAGGGCAGAAAAACCGGATTTCAGATTCAGTGCCAATCAGCACATGAAAGGCATGTTGCTGTTACCATGTCATCGCGTTCGATTGTTAGCTGCCACCGATGGCTGTGATAATGTCACGTTTCATTCGCTCACGTTCCCTCAGGCACCTCCCTGTTACCATCCACATATGTATGAATCCAATAATGTCATTGTTCCTCCGTTCAGGATTATACTTGTGCTTCACAAACACATTCAATGGGAATGACGCGGAACCCGAAGCTCTCAATGCGGCGTCACCTTGGGCACTGGAGCAGATGTGCGCTAAGGGCTGCTTTCGGCTGGCCCCCAGGGGCCCGTCCTGGCCCCCATCTGTGTCCCAGTGTTTAGTTTTATACACGGTAGATTGTAAAGGCCATTAAACTTCATGTAAAGGATCAAATGTGCCTGCAAATAAATCAAATGTGTGTTTGGACAGATACTAAATACTGAATAGAGCTGCTTGCTGTGCATCAGTTTATCCATTTTCCATGTTTGGTCTGGGGTGGCAGTGAGGCTGGAGGCCATACCAGGAAACCTTGGGCAGGTTGACAGTCCGTCCAGGCCTCAGTCCAGGCCTCAGTCCAGGCCCTCACACACACAGCCGCGGTCCGAGGGCTGTTTACAGGGGACAGTTTACCTAAACTGCATGTCTTTGGACTGTGGAGGGAAACCTGAGAAAATCCACATGAGCCCGAGGGGAACATTGAGACACACACAGGGGGGACCTGTGACCAGGGAGCCACCATCTCCACAGCCACCTTCTCCTGATCCACCATCTCCATAGCCACCTTCTCCTGATCCACCATCTCCACAGCCACCTTCTCCTGATCCACCATCTCCATAGCCACCTTCTCCTGATCCACCATCTCCACAGCCACCTTCTCCTGATCCACCATCTCCATAGCCACCTTCTCCTGATCCACCATCTCCTGATCCTGCATCTCCACAGCCACCTTCTCCTGATCCACCATCTCCACAGCCACCTTCTCCTGATCCTGCATCTCCACAGTCACCTTCTCCTGATCCTGCATCTCCACAGTCACCTTCTCCTGATCCACCATCTCCACAGCCACCTTCTCCTGATCCACCATCTCCATAGCCACCTTCTCCTGATCCTGCATCTCCACAGCCACCTTCTCCTGATCCACCATCTCCACAGCCACCTTCTCCTGATCCTGCATCTCTACAGCCACCATCTCCTGATCCTGCATCTCCACAGCCACCATCTCCTGATCCACCATCCCCACAGCCACCTCCTCCTGATCCACCATCTCCAGAGCTGTCATCACCTGATCCAGCATCTCCTAATCTACCTTCTCCTGAGCCACCACTATCACAGTGTTTATTAATAACCCCATTGATTGTCACCACATTGGGATGGTTTGAGTGTTCAGCCCCCCCCCCCCCCTTCACATGGATGCTGATGCTGGATGCTGCTGATTCCTCCCGCAGTCCAATACTTGCAGTTCGTCTAACTGGCATCTCTAAACTGCCGGCAGTGTGTGTGTGTCCCATGAGGCCCTGCCCTCCATTCCCAGCTTTATCCCAGAATGTGTCCTCTGCTGGCTGGAGAGACTCCCAGCTACACACAGGATAAGTCATGGATGGATGGATGTTATGCTGCACGCAGTGGTGTGACTCAGCTGGTACCACTGTGACCCTATCAGGGCCTGAGGTGTCATGGGACATTCATAGATGCCACCTCACCACACCCCTAAATTGTCCCGTGCGATTATCACTCACACAAAGGTACATCCTGGTACCAAGCAAAGGAACTCACTTGGCGGACTCCAGACAGAAACACACTTTAATCCAGACCATGCGATTCCCTCCCCCGCCCCCCGAGCCATTTTTGTCCTTGGGCACACCCCCCCCCCCCCCCCGCCATCCCATAACACTCGACGCAGCCTGTGACGGTGACCCCAGCGGCCTTCATGTATATTGATGGAAGGTCTATGTCACTCGCTGAGTATGTCCTATGCAGTGAAGCCAGCGGCCTTCATGTATATTGATGGAAGGTCTATGTCACTCGCTGAGTATGTCCTATGCAGTGAAGCCAGTGGTTAATAAAGGAATGAAATGGCACAGAGTTCAGCTTCATGCAAGTCATTTTAAAAGTGCTTCAGAATTCTAATGTCATGCCAACTAATTTTAGCAGCCCCCGCTTGGTCATAACGATGACTCGTGCTAATAAAAACAATAAAAACATGCTGGCTTACATTCTCACTGCAGTACTATCTCCATTCCTATTTATGGCGTCTTTATAAATATGTTTTTGATTTTACCAGCAAATGTCCTTGTTCACAATCAATGCATTACCAAGTGCGTCAACATTCAATAGCATGGAGTCAAGTAAGTAGGATGTAGGTACAGACGCTCCTCATTTAACGCCGAGTTCCGCTCCTGCGGCTAGGTCGTTAAGCGAATTGGCTGATAAGCGAGGAGTAGCCCCTTACCGAGAATTTCAGGCACACTGTACTGGCAGTGGCTTTGTGTCAGCCATCTTTAACATACTCACAGTCGTGCAGTTCTACTGCCAATATATCATGGCTGTGGTTTGATCATGGCACGAGGTTCCAGATCATCACAGACATGATATATTGGAGTACAACCACACAACTGCGAGTATGTTATTGCTTTAAAACAGTTCATCGAGTAGCATTTATAAGTTAATAGTAATAAGATACAACAGATAATACTTTGCTTGAGTTTTTATTGAAACATTTATGGGCATCCACAAAAAAATATTTCCCACCATATTGACTGTTGCCAAGCAACACAGCTCACTCACTCCCAACTACTTTGCATCATCAAAATTTGACTATGTAATGGTGTTTATATACACTTGTGTCTGCTCTGCCCTCCACTGTCATCTGCACTGCCTCCATCATAGGCACCACTGTCATCTGCACTGCCTCTGTCTTGGTCATCACTTTCACCTGCACTGCCTCCGTCATGGCTGCTGCCGCCTTCACCCACACTGCCTCCGTCATGGCCACCACTGTCACCCCCACTGCCTCCGTCATGGCCACCACTGTCACCCACACTGCCTCCGTCATGGCCACCACTGTCACCCACACTGCCTCCGTCATGGCCACCACTGTCACCCACACTGCCTCCGTCATGGCCACCACTGTCACCCACACTGCCTCCGTCATGGCCACCACTGTCACCCACACTGCCTCCGTCATGGCCACCACTGTCACCCACACTGCCTCCGTCATGGCCACCACTGTCACCCACACTGCCTCCGTCATGGCCACCACTGTCACCCACACTGCCTCCGTCATGGCCACCACTGTCACCCACACTGCCTCCGTCATGGCCACCACTGTCACCCACACTGCCTCCGTCATGGCCACCATTGTCATCTGCACTGCCTCTGTCTTGGTCATCACTTTCACCTGCACTGCCTCCGTCATGGCCACTACTGTTACCCGCACTGCCTCCATCATGGCCACCATTGTCACCCCCACTGCCTCCGTCATGGCTGCCACCTTCACTCACACTGCCTCCGTCATGGCCACCACTGTCACCCGCACTGCCTCCGTCATGGACACCGCCGTTACCCGCACTGCCTCCGTCATGGCCACCACTGTCACCCACACTGCCTCCGTCATGGCCACCACTGTCACCCACACTGCCTCCGTCATGGCCACCACTGTCACCCACACTGCCTCCGTCATGGCCACCATTGTCATCTGCACTGCCTCTGTCTTGGTCATCACTTTCACCTGCACTGCCTCCGTCATGGCCACCACTGTCACCCGCACTGCCTCCGTCATGGCCACCATTGTCATCTGCACTGCCTCTGTCTTGGTCATCACTTTCACCTGCACTGCCTCCGTCATGGCCACCACTGTCACCCGCACTGCCTCCGTCATGGACACCGCCGTTACCCGCACTGCCTCCGTCATGGCCACCACTGTCACCCGCACTGCCTCCGTCATGGCCACCGCTGTCACCCACACCGCCTCCGTCATGGACACCGCCGTTACCCCCACTGCCTCCGTCATGGCCACCACTGTCACCCGCACTGCCTCTGTCATGGCCACCATTGTCACCCCCACTGCCTCCGTCATGGCTGCTGCTGCTGCTCTCACAGGTTTCATTTTAATCTGGACAGTAATGAAAAAATGCATTAAGTTCCTCCCGAGATACAGCTCTCCATAACCTTGAATTAGTGCAGCTATATTGAGTTCTGCATACATTTTTAACTCATTCTGAATTATTAGTGTTCTTTTTGGCATTTAATTTTATATATCTCTTGTCATGTGTGATCTGTTGGACACTGAGCTGTAGTGTAGCCTGTGACAGTTTTTTAAAATACATTTGAGCTAATATTTGTATTGCTTGCTCTGCTGTTATGACACATTTGTGTTGAATTACTATTGTAATTTTATGGCTGTAAACATTAGAATTGAAATCGATTTTTTTTCCAGTGTCATTTTTTGTACAGTATCTGTTTTTGGCTCCTGGAAGAACAGCGAAAATTTTCCTGAGGCGGGAAGCAGCAGCATCCTTCGCTTCAGGAAAACTGCAGTGGGGATTTTTTTGTATTAATTTCACCTTTAATTTAGTTTCCTTTCTTTCCCAGATGGTCCTTCATTAGTCTGCTCCATGACTATCAGCCATGAGTTGTTGTAACAGGCACCATCGTATAGAGACTGCATGCATGTTAAGTTCTAGAGCACCGGCAAAAGGGCTCCGCCTTCCCCTGTGAAACCTGAAACTGCCGCATTAATAGGGTGGTCATTTAATTCGCTTGTGAATAGTTATGAAACAGAACCTGCAGTTTCTGCCTCCCATGGCTGCCAGACTCGTTCTGACCATCTGGTGATGGTCTGCAGCTTCTCCTCGTTTTTCTGCAGCTCTCTCAGCTTGGGTTACACAGGGCAGAATAAGGATGGTGTGGTGCGGTGCTGCAGTGGTTAGCAGTGCTGCCTCATGCCTCTGGGTCCAGGGTTCGAGTCTCCAGCAGGGTTCCAGGTGTGTGGAGTTTGCAGGTTCTCCATGTGTTGTCGTGGGGTTTCCTTCAGGTACTCCGGTTTTCCCCCGCAGTCCAAAAACATGCTGAGGTTGACTGGAGTTTGTTCTGATACCGGAGCATCTAATCTGTTCTTTGGGGGGGGGCGTGTAAAATTCAGGAACAATAGAGTACAGGTCCCATGTGAAACAATGCCATTGTGCTTCATAATAAGGTAATTTATCACTACTGCACTGACGATCTCGACCGGTGTAGAGAGAATACATGTGACCTCCATGGATTTATGTAAAACACACCAACAGTGTAATGATCAGAATTCAGGAGCGATGACTGGAGCCCAGTGGGCCGTCTTCTGCATGCCCATTGGCCATCCAGCTTTGAGCGATTATGATTGGACGCTGATTACACTGGATGCTGTCTTTTTCTCCCTTCGCTGCAAGAGCCTTTGGTATTTCCCTCGTTTTCTGGGTCTGAGCTCCAGACAACAGACCTCCAACATATTATTGGAGGGGGGGGGGGCTGCTTGCTTCCATTCCCTTCACCTCTTTCTTTGAAAGCAGATACTCATTTATTTTCATGGCCCTTTATGGGGGCACCAGGAAAGAAGGAGGAGCTACTCTTAGTTACTGGGGGGGGGGGGGGGGGATTAAGTCTATCAGCCAAACGACAGCGGTAACGCAAAGTTGGGAGCCTCATCCTGCACGTCCTGCACAGAAACACTCTGAATGTGATTTACCTGTTGGTGGGCAAACATGTTTAGTTAGTGAAAGTTTGGCAAATATATCCTTAAAATGTACATATAACTGATCACATGCCCTTGATTAAACAAATGCCGGTGCAGGCTTCACATCTAGCAGAGGTTTGGCCCAAATAATACGCAGCCTCTCATTCAGTGTGAAACAGAGAGGAGCTGAAAGAATAAATGTACCTGGGAAGCCCATTCACAGGAGGGTTTGGGTCCCGCTGGATCAGACCCGGACCGGAGCCTCTGCATGGACTGCGGTCCGGTTTGAGTATCAAAGGAATCAATGTGAACACAAACGGGGGCACTTATCATCAGGCAGAGCGTAAAGCCCCTAATGCGTCAGCGTTTGCGGAAATTAGTACAGAGCAGCCAGGGTTCACACGCAGCCAGGGTTCACACGCAGCCAGGGTTCACACGCAGCCAGGGTTCACACGCAGCCGGCCTCACACGCAGCCAGGGTTCACACGCAGCCAGGGTTCACACGCAGCCAGGGTTCACACGCACACAGCCGGCTTCACACGCACGCAGCCGGCTTCACACGCACGCAGCCGGCTTCACACGCACGCAGCCGGCTTCACATGCAGCCAGGGTTCATACGCAGCCGGCTTCACACGCAGCCAGGGTTCACACGCAGCCGGCCTCACACGCACGCAGCCGGCTTCACACGCAGCCAGGGTTCACACGCAGCCGGCTTGTAATCGCACTGACACTGGTGACACATGGTGATTTTTGGTATCATGCAAAATGGAACTGAGTTTTCTGTTTCCTTCCATAGCTGACTCTCTATACCGGGAGCGTGTGAAACCAGGAATCCTGTTTTTTTCTAGCATTCATAACTAAAATTACGGGCACCAGAGTATTTTTATCTGCATATTCCTGGGTGCTGTTTCATTATTTAGAATTAAACATAAAACATTAGTGTCATTGACTCAATATAAAATTAAGAGTGACAGCAGGGGCTTTTGGGGAAAAAAGGAAGGATTAATCACTGCTCAAGTTCCATGTGGATAATTAAGTCAATGTAAGTCTTTTATTATCCAATCAGTCTTGTGTAATTAGGTCCTCTCTGATCTACCAGTGTGCAAACAGTTGACACTTTACTTTGCTACAGAACATTCTTTGTTTGATCCTATTCCATCAAGCCACTGAGTTGGTATCTGTAATCCATAACCCAGGCAATCCTGTGTGGCTGAGAGTCTCATGGGATCAGCCTAGCGGGATCAGCCTAGCATGATCAGCTGGAGATCAGCATCCCTTCTAGGCAGACAGACACTTGTATATGCACCAGCCTCGTCTGGTGATTGTGGCATTTGATGTGCTCATATAGCCTGTACCTCATGCATTTTGCCAGGGTTTCAAAAGTTCACACATCATGGTGGCTAAATCCTGTCTGACAGTGGTTCTATGCCCTATAGTAGGGTGACCAGATAATCCCTGTCAGGGAGGACACTCTGAGGTAGTGCAGGATTTATAAACTAACATTTCACTAGATTTCACTGACACATTGAGTTCT